>NC_041388.1:612598006-612658765 GCF_002162155.2 Triticum dicoccoides | reverse complement strand
CGCCCCGGCTCGTCCCCATCGTCGCCATCCCCGTCGTCGCCGCGCCCCGTCGCCGTCCCCGTCGCCGCCCCCCGTCGCCTCTCGCCGAGCCGGTGAGCACACACACGTACATTTTTTAGTTTTTTAGTTATAGAAATAGTTATAAAAATGTTAGAAATTTTTATTTTTTTAGTTATAGAAATAGTTAGTTATATAGCATTTATAGAAATGTTAGAATTTTAGAAAATTTTCTGTTTTTTAGTTATAGAAATAGTTATAAAAAAGTTAGAATTGTTAGAAATTTTTCTATTTTTTAGTTATAGAAATAGTTATAAAAAAGTTAGAAGTTTTTCTCTTTTTAGTTATAGAAATATTAGAAATGTTATACAAATGTTAGTTATATATATAGAAATGTTATAATTTTTTTTCTGTTTTTTAGTTATAGAAATATTAGAAATGTTATAGAAATGTTTGTTATATAGCATTGTTATAAATGTTAGTTATATAGAAATGTTAGAAATTTTAGTTATCAAAATCCAATCATTAAAAAATGTTACTTTTTGCGGGCATATAGCTAGTATTTGTTCTCGACGATGCCCGGCCCGCATCCTCACCGTCGACCCGTCCGCGACGACGTCCGGCTGACCCATGTCCGGGACTGGGCTCTGCCGGGCTGGCACCGGGAGGTGCTGCCTGGAGGGGTGCGCCGCTTGATGAGGAACTCGGCCCCGGTCGTCGACCCTGATCTCGTTTGGTGGCGTTCGCATGGGCCAGTTTCGGTGCGGAGGGAGCCGGCCCTGCCGGAGGTGGTACATCGCCGTGTCAGGGAGGAGGACGAGCACGTACATCGCTACATGGTTGCGTTAGAGGGCGGCAGGTTCTCCAATACCTGGCAGTTTCTTCAGGGATCTCACTTCAGCTATGATCCTGTGAGGGTTCCTTCTCTTTGGGTGTCCACCGCCCGCGCCGCATGATCCGACGATGTATTCGAGATTATATATTATTCGAGACGATGTATTCGAGATTATATCTATTATTCAAGACGATGTATTCGAGATTATATATATTATTCGAGACGGCGTATTCAAGATTATATTCGATGATGCTTATTATGTACTATGATTGATTTAGTTTTTCCTTATTAATTGATTGCATCCATGCATTGTAATTTGAATATATTTCTTTTGGATTAGTTAAACAAAACCTATGGCGGACAATACCGGCAGAGAGGGAGAAGAGGCCCTGTTCAATATCATACGCAATCCTCGCGGGCCAGATGATGATCAGAATGAAGAAGATTATGACGGCTCCGAATATCTAAACAACGCCGGGGAGGGTGATATGATATTCGATCGCGACAACCGAATTGACGAAGAAAATGTTGATCTTGAAACAACAAAGACCAGCAAGGTACATATATTTATATAAGCAGGCATCTGGTGATCATCACATGTTTTGAATGACTTGAAGATATATTAACGAATCGATCTTTCTTCTTTCAGCCATCCGGATCGAGCAAATCTTCAGGCAACAGGACGAAACGAGGCCCGAACAAAAAGTTGAAGGAGGGCGTAAAGTTCAATATCGAGGCAATCAGACCTAATGGCAAACCATTAGCGCCTAAGAAGATTGCGGACAAGTTCATTCATCAGTGCGGAGTTCTTGTGAAGGACCAACTCCCGATCTCCCTTCAAGAATGGAGAGAGCCAGCAAAGCCACGTCCAGGAGTTACTTTTGTCGATGATAGACAAAAACATTTGCTTTGGGAAACGCTCATGTCACATTTCACCCTACCAGATCATTTCACAGATGCAGATGTGGAGAAAGTCAAGGACGCTGCTCTTAGGAAGATGGCGGTTGCATTCAAGAACCACAAGATGAGTGAATGGGCCAAGTACGTCAAGGGAGGAAGGAAGATTCAAGTATTCGAGGGAACACTAGAGAAGCAAAGAGCTCATTGGGACGATTTCATGAAATTCAAGGATTCGGAATTATCTAAGGAACGGTCTAGAATAAACAAGGCCAATGCCGCAAAAAAGGATAAGTTCCATAAGTTGGGGCCAGGTGGCTATGCGGTGGGAATGCCTAAGTGGAATAAGTCTGAGAAAGAGATGCTGGATGCATGTGTCACTCCAGAAACATTGAGCTGGCCCCCAGGTGCAGGACTTGGTTCTATGCGCATGGAGGGGAGTTGGACCCGAAGACAGGCAAAGTTTCGAAGAAGGCATGTCTGGACGTAGCCGAAGATAAGCTACTTGTTGCAATAGAAGAGGCTCGATCGGGGTTGTTCGATCCCAACAGAGAGAATGACGAGCTTACGCATGCCCTGGGAAATCTTGAACACCCGGGAAGAACACAAGGCATGGGTGCTATTCCGTGGTATGAGGGGTTTTCGGACTGGAACGCCGACTACAGAACCCGTGCAAGAAAGAAGATTGCGGAGGAGAAGAAGAGGAAGATGGAGGAGGAGCAGAGGAAGCTAGACTATGAACGCCTTCAAGGCCTAGAATCAGCGCACGCAGACTTGGCAAACAAATTCCAGCGGCAGCAGGAGCAGATTGACTCACTTAACCAGCAAAGGGGGTCTCAGCAGCTAGCGGATGATCCACCAATGGATAACACCGTCCCATCCATGCCGCGAAGAAGCGTGGGTTCCGCCCTGGGCGACGCATTGCTGGATAGCTACCCAGTGGATGACATCATGGAGAACACTAACTGCGAGCTACACTTCAAAATGAAGAACATATCCATGAAGGTGGCGGACGCCCTTGCTTTTACAAATCCCCCCGAGGCAACCTTCCATTGCAACCCGATTCTAGCGGGCTATGCTCGTGTCTTGGTTGATGAGGTGGTGGACCAATATTCGGGGCTAGAGCTTGACATTCCTGGAGGTGACGATGAGCACACACTAGAGAGGCCAACCATCATATCATCCTATGGAGAAAGGATTGCATCATCTTTCGAAGGCCACCGACACCGCGTCATCCGACTCCTCGTCCCAGTCCGCCACCGAGTCAGCAGACTCCCGCTCCTCCAAGTCCACCAACGCGTCAGGCCACTCCTCCTCCAAGTCCGGCACAGCTTTAGGCCACTCCTCCTCCTCCAAGTCCGGCAAAGCGTCAGGCCACTCCTCCTCCAAGTCCGGCACAACTTCAGGCCACTCCTCCTCCTCCAACTCAGCCACGTCAGCCGTCTTCGCCGCCTCAGTAATCACGGAAGAGAGCCGCCTCAGCTATGGTGCGTAGCTATGGTGCCGCTTCGTCGAGGTAGTACTGGAGGTACAGGCGGAGGCAAGCGATTTCAATATGGTCCAAGCCTCGTGCCTCTTACGTAGAGGCCTTACGACAAGTCCGAGGAGGAAAATGTAGCCATATCGAAGGCCGAGGTGGAAGCCCATTTTGCACCGAAACCGCCACCGCCGCCAAGGGAGAAAGTGCCTGTGGAAAAGATTGACCACTTCATTCGTATGGCTAGACCACCAGATCCCAAGCCTGTTGACTCAGACTATGAGCGCCACATCAAGAAGTTAAATCGAGCACGTCTACAGAAAGAGGCGAGCTCGAGCTTGAGCAAATCAGCTGGCAAAAGGAGCGGTAAAACCATTCCCCAGCTGGGAGAACAGGCGGCGCAATCAACCCCCTCGCTTGTTGTGCCAACAACACATGAGAGTAGGCACGCCCAATATTATTGTGGGCAAACCGTTAACGTTCCCGGGGTGGGCGATGTGGTAATAACCGAGGAGCATATTGCGCAGGCTGAATCGATCGGGATCACTATTGGACAACTCCTGGATATCGAGCCCATGTCTCCGACTAGAGAGGAGGAAATAAAATGGAAATATGCCCGGGGCCAACCTTTGGTCGAGCCAGAGGAGTTCAATAAGCTCCCAACAAGAATGTATGAATTGCATCAATGGTACATGGACATTACCAAGATTTCCAATCGAGAGTCCCTCATGGTGAATGTCAACAAGGAGCATTACTACCATGAGAAAGTTGTGACCGTTGAGTATTCAGAACTATTTCAGCTATACAATAAAGACGCACTCGACAAATCTATCATCAGTAGCTATTGTCTGTAAGTGATTTCTTTCTGTAATTTAAGTCTCAAGCTAGCTGTAGTGATCATTTTGATCAATCATTACCTATAATTATCCTCACTATATTCTTTTCTGTGGTAATATGCAGGATGAAGATTTATGAAATGAAAAAAGGTGGATGCTATGGCATTGGGTTTGTTGACCCAAATACCATTAATGAATACACATGGAAAATAGATCCATATCACGAAAAAAGTGTAGAGGAAAGCATGCTACAGTTCTTTACGGAACTCAAATACAATGAAGATATACTACTTCCTTACAACTTCCAGTGAGTCACACTGTCTTGTACTACAAATTCTGTTTTTCCCTACTAGCTATAGCTACATGTTTTTGCTTACATATGCCCGCTTAATTAAGACATGCAAACGTGTGTGCATGCAGATTTCATTGGATCTTGTTAATCATTAAAGTTGATGAAGGAACAGTTGAAGTACTAGACTCACTACTTAAGAAAGCAAGTGACTACACCATCGTGAAGGGGATAGTCAACAGGTAATTTCAATCATTATTAACTATATCTCGGCCTACTTAATTAGTTCGTCATTTCCTGATAACAACTATTTAATAACCCATTTATTCATTTTCTTTGTCGGCGGGCAGGGCTTTGGCAAAGTTCATCAGGGCCACTCCAGGCCCATGGAAACGAAATCTGAAATGGTATCGACCCAAGGTAAGTAATTAAGCAGTACTAGCTAGCTGCCATCTCTTTAATTATCATGCTTGATTAATTATTATCTGATCAAATTCCATTCTCGTAAAGGCCCTGAAGCAGGCGCCGGGGAATGATCTATGTGCATACTATGTTTGCGAGAACATTCGCATGATGGCGTCCGAAAGGAGCAAATCTCAAAGACAGGAGTGGGTACGATATCGATTGTCAGAACACTATTCACAATTTTTACACCATTATCGATATCTAGTCACACAACTAATACACATGCATATTGATCTCCTTCTTAAGAGTTCAAAGAGGTGCGGGACAAGCTCCTAGCACAGGACCGCATAGAAGCAATTCAAGAGGAAATAGCGGGATTTTTGCTTGACCAGGTCATAGATCCCAAAGGAGAATACTATTACCCGCTACCGCCCCCATGAACCACTTCCAATTATTATCGTGCTCCGAAGGCACCAATTAGCTAGGCTAATGGCACTGGCTCCGAAGGCACCAATTAGGAGAAATTGTGTATATATATATATATACATGTGTGTATATATGTGTGAATTAATTAATGGTGGTTGTGAGACATTCGATGATATATATATATATTATGATCGGTTCTACTAGAAATTATATTTGTATATATGCATAACGTGTACAATATGTAGTATCATAAAATACCAGCAAACGAAAAATAATTAAATGGAAAACACAAAATTAAATGAAAAAGAAATCATAAACCCAACCCCCCCCCAACATTTTAATACCGGTTGGTGACACCAACCGGTACTAAAGGTCTCCCTGCCCCCGAAGCTGGCTCGTGCCACATGGTTGGCCCTTAGCACTGGTTCATGCTGAACCGGTACTAAAGGGGGGGCCTTTAGTGCCCACATTTTAGTGCCGGTTACCGAACCGGCACTAAAGGGCCTTACAAACCGGTGCTATTGCCCGGTTCTGCACTAGTGATAGCTAAAGAAACTTCTTGAGAAAAAACATAACCCTTAGGAATAACAAGTGATTCTTCATAATCACTTTCATCAGTATCATCAGATTCAATATTTTCAATTTCTCTAGCCCTAGCAAGTTGTTCATCAAGAAAATCACTAAGTGGCATAGTAGTATCAGGCATAGAGGTAGTTTCATCATAAGTATCATGCATAGCAGAAGTGGGCATCATCAATAACATGCGACATATCAGAACGAATAGCAGAAGCAGGTGTAGGTGTCGCAAGCTTACTCAAAACAGAAGGTGAATCAAGTGTAAAGCTAGATGGTAGTTCCTTACCTCCCCTCGTAGTTGAGGGATAAATCTTAGTTCTTGGATCTTTCAAGTTCTTCATAATGATAAGCAGATATATATCTCAAGTGACTCAAAGAGCAGAGCTATGCTCCCCGGCAACGGCGCCAGAAAATAGTCTTGATAACCCGCAAGTATAGGGGATCGCAACAGTTTTCGAGGGTAAAGTATTTAACCCAAATTTATTGATTCGACACAAGGGGAGCCAAAGAATACTCTCAAGTATTAGCAGTTGAGTTGTCAATTCAACCACACCTGGAAACTTAATATCTGCAGCAAAGTATTTAATAGCAAAGTAATATGATAGTAGTGGTAACAGTAGCAAAATGTAACGGTAGTAAAAGCAATGTTTTTGGTATTTTGTAGTGATGATAGCAATAGCAACGAGAAAGTAAATAAGCGAAGAACAATATATGGAAAGCTCGTAGGCAATGGATCGGTGATGGGGAATTATGCCGGATGCGGTTCATCATGTAATAATCATAACCTAGGGTGACACAGAACTAGCTCCAGTTCGTCAATATAATGTAGGCATGTATTCCGAATATAGTCATACGTGCTTATGGAAAAGAACTTGCATAACATCTTTTGTCCTACCCTCCCGTGGCAGCGGGGTCCTTACGGAAACAAAGGGATATTAAGGCCTCCTTTTAATAGAGAACCGGAACAAAGCATTAACACATAGTGAATACATGAACTCCTCAAACTACGGTCATCACCGGTAAGTATCCCGATTATTGTCACTTCGGGGTTAACGGATCATAACACATAATAGGTGACTATAGACTTGCAAGATAGGATCAAGAACACTCATATATTGATGAAAACATAATTGGTTCAGATCTTAAATCATGGCACTCGGGCCCTAGTGACAAGCATTAAGCATAGCAAAGTCATAGCAACATCAATCTCAGAACATAGAGGACACTAGGGATCAAACCCTAACAAAACTAACTCGATTACATGATAGATCCCATCCAACCCATCACCATCTAGCAAGCCTACGATGGAATTACTCACGCACGGCGGTGAGCATCATGAAATTGGTGATGGAGGATGGTTGATGATGACGATGGCGACGGATTCCCCTCTTCGGAGCCCCGAACGTACTCCAGATCAGCCCTCCCGAGAGGTTTTAGGGCTTGGCGGTGGCTCCGTATCGTAAAACACGATGATTTCTTCTCTTTGATTTTTTCTCCCCGAAACTCAATATATGGAGTTGGAGTTCGAGTCGGAGAGGCAACAGGGGGCCCACGAGGTAGGGGGGCGCACCCCCATCCTCGTGGAGAGGTGGTGGGCCCCCTGGCCTACATATTTTGCAGGTATTTTTTTCATATTTTCCGAAAAGTTGCTCCGTGAAGTTTCAGGTCATTCCGAGAACGTTTGCTCCTGCACATAAATAACACCATGGTAATTTTGCTGAAAACAGTGTCAGTCCGGGTTAGTTCCATTCAAATCATGCAAGTTAGAGTCCAAAACAAGGGCAAAAGTGTTTGGAAAAGTAGATACGTTGGAGATGTATCACACAGCTCCAAAAGTCTTGAAACTTCACGGAACTCAATTTCAGAATATATAAAAAATACTGAGTGCAAGAAGTTCACCAGGGGGCCACACCCTGCACACGAGGGTGGGGGCGCGCCCCCTACCTCGTGGGCCCCCTGTTGGCCCTCCGATGGCCATCTTCTGCTATATGGTCTCTTTCGATGAGGAAAAAATAATAAGCCATCTCCTCGGACGAAACTCCGCCGCCACGAGGCGAAACCTTGGCAGATCCAATTTAGGGCTCCGGCAGAGCGGTTCTGCCGGGGAAACTTCCCTCCGAGAGGGGGAAATCATCGCCATCGTCATCACCAACGCTCCTCTCATCGTAAGAGGGCAATCTCCATCAACATCTTCACCAACACCATGTCCTCTCAAAACCCTAGTTCATCTCTTGTATCCAATTCTTGTCTCCAAGTCCGGGATTGGTACTAGTTGGTTGCTAGTAGTGTTAATTAGTCCTTGTAGTTGATGCTAGTTGGTTTATTTGGTGGAAGATCATATGTTCAGATCATGTATGCATATTAATACCCCTCTGATTATGAACATGAATATGCTTTCTAAGTAGTTACGTTTGTTCCTGAGGACATGGGAGAAGTCTTGCTATTAGTAGTCATGTGAATTTTGTATTCGTTCGATATTCTGATGAGATGTATGTTGTCTCTCCTCTAGTGGTGTTATGTGAACGTCGACTACATAACACTTCACCATTATTTGGGCCTAGAGGAAGGCATTGGGAAGTAATAAGTAGATGATGGGTTGCTGGAGTGACAGAAGCTTAAACCCTAGTTTATGCGTTGCTTCGTAAGGAGCTGATTTGGATCCATATGTTTCATGCTATGGCTAGGTTTACCTTAATACTTTTGTTGTAGTTGCGGATGCTTGCAATTGAGGTTAATCATAAGTGGGATGCTTGTCCAAGTAAGGACAGTACCCAAGCACCGGTCCACCCACATACCAAATTATCAAAATACTAAACGTGAATCATATGAACGTGATGAAAACTAGCTTGACGATATTCCCATGTGTCCTCGAGAGCGCTTTTCTCTATATAAGAGTTTGTCCAGGCTTGTCCTTTGCTACAAAAAGGATCGGGCCACCTTGCTTCACTTTATTTACTTTTGTTACTTGTTGCTCGTTACAAATTATCCTATCACAAAACTATCTGTTACCACTTATTTCAGTGCTTGCAGAGAATACCTTGCTGGAAACCGCTTATCATTTCCTTCCGCTCCTCGTTGGGTTCGACACTCGTACTTATCAAAAGGACTACGATAGATCCCCTATACTTGTGGGTCATCAAGACTCTTTTCTAGCGCCATTGCCGGGGAGTGAAGTGCCTTCGGTAGGTGGAATTTGGTAAGGAAAATTTATATAGTGTGCTGAAATTTACTGTCACTTATTACTATGGAAAGTAATCCTCTGAGGGGCTTGTTTGGGGTATCTTCACCTCAACCATTAGAGCAAAGAGTTGCTCCTCAACCTACTGAACCTACTGAAAATGAAAATGTCTGCTTTGAAATTCCTTCGGGTATGATCGAAAAACTGCTAGATAATCCTTTTGCAGGAGACGGAACAACGCATCCTCATGAGCACCTAATATATGTGGATGAAGTTTGTGGATTATTTAAGCTTGTAGGTGTACCCGGAAATGTTATTAAGAAGAAGGTCTTCCCTTTATCTTTGAAGGGACATACATTGACATGGTATAGGCTATGTGATGATACGGGGTCATGGAACTACAAACGATTGAAATTGGGATTTCATCAGAAGTTTTATCCTATGCATCTTGTTCATCATGATCGCAATTATATATATAATTTTTGGCCTCGCGAAGGAGAAAGTATCGCTCAAGCTTGGGGGAGGCTTAAATCAATGTTATATTCATGCCCCAATCATGAGCTATCAAGAGAGATGATTATTCAAAATTTATATGCTCGGCTTTCTAATAGCAATTGCACCATGCTCGATACTTCTTGTGCTGGCTCTTTTATGATGAAGACTAATGAATTCAAATGGGATTTATTGGAAAGAATTAAACGCAACTCTGAAGATTGGGATCTCGATGAAGGTAAGGAGTCAGGTATGACACCTAAGTTTGATTGTGTTAAATCTTTTATGGATACCGATGTTTTCCGTAAATTTAGCACTAAATATGGAGTTGACTCTGAGATAGTAGCTTCTTTTTGTGAATCTTTTGCTACTTATGTTGATCTCCCCAAGGAGAAGTGGTTTAAATATCATCCTCCCATAGAAGTAAAAGTAGCTGCACCTATTAAAGTTGAAGAAAAGACTATCACTTATAATGATCCTATTGTCCATACTTATGTTGAGAAACCACCTTTCCCTTTTAGGATAAAGGATCACGCTAAAGCTTCAACGTGGTTCGTAAAAGCAATATTAAAACTTATACACCTCCTGAGCAAATTAAAGTTGAACCTGATATTGCTATTGTTAAAGATATCTTGTTTGATAATATTGATGGGCGTGTTATTCATTTCCTTGATGAGACTGCTAGAATTGCTAAACCTTGTGCTAAAGATAAAAACAGACATGTGGTAGGCATGCCTGTTATTTCTGTTAAAATAGGAGATCATTGTTATCATGGCTTATGTGATATGGGTGCTAGTGTTTGTGCAATACCTTACGACTTATACAAATAAATTATGAATGATATTGCACCTGCTAAGATAGAAGATATTGATATCACAATTAAACTTGCCAATAGAGATACTATTTCACCAATGGGAATTCTTAGAGATGTTGAAGTCTTGTGTGGGAAAACTAAATATCCGGCTGATTTTCTTGTTCTTGGTTCCCCACTGTAGGATCGGAAGTATGTCTAGAGGGGGGGGGGTGATTAGACTACTTGACCAAATAAAAACTTAACCTTTTCCCAACTTTAGTTCTTGGCAGATTTTAGCTATTTTAGGACAAGTCAAGCAATCATCACACAATTCAAGCAAGCATGCAAAGAGTATATTGGCAGCGGAAAGTAAAGCATGCAACTTGCAAGAATGTAAAGGGAAGGGTTTGGAGAATTCAAACGCAATTGGAGACACGGATGTTTTTCCCGTGGTTCGGATAGGTGGTGCTATCCTACATCCACGTTGATGGAGACGTCAACCCACGAAGGGTAACAGCCGCGCGAGTCCACGGAGGGCTCCACCCACGAAGGGTCCACGAAGTAGCAACCTTGTCTATCCCACCATGGCCATCGCCCACAAAGGACTTGCCTCACTAGTGGTAGATCTTCACGAAGTAGGCGATCTCCTTGCCCTTACAAACTCCTTGGTTCAACTCCACAATCTTGTCGGAGGCTCCCAAGTGACCCCTAGCCAATCTAGGAGACACCACTCTTCAAGAAGTAACAAATGGTGTGTAGGTAATGAACTCCTTGCTCTTGTGCTTCAAATGATAGTCTCCCCAACACTCAACTCTCTCTCACAGGATTTGGATTTGGTGGAAAGAAGATTTGAGTGGAAAGCAACTTGGGGAAGGCTAGAGATCAAGATTCATATGGTAGGAATGGAATATCTTGGTCTCAACACTTGAGTAGGTGGTTCTCTCTCAGAACATATGAGTTGGAAGTGTAGATGTGTTCTGATGGCTCTCTCTTCGAATGAAGAGAAGGTGGAGGGGTATATATAGCATCCACACAAAATCCAACCGTTACACATAGTTTTCCAATCTCGGTGGGACCGAATCAACAAACTCGGTCGGACCGAAAAGGTAAACCTAGTGACCGTTAGAGATTTTCGGTGGGACTGACATGCAACTCGGTAGGACCGATTTTGTTAGGGTTAGGGCATAACGTAATCTCGGTGAGACCGATTACACAAACTCGGTGAGACCAATTTTGGTAATTAGCTAACCAGAGAGTTGGTCAGGCAAACTCGGTGGGACCGATTTGCTCTTTCGGTGAGACCGAAAAGTTATGAAAGGGAAACAGAGAGTTTGCAATCCCATCTCGGTGAGACCGAGATCCCTATCGGTAGAACCGAATTGCTAGGGTTTGGCAGTGGCTTATGACAAGTGAAACTTGGTGGCACCGGATAGAAAGAATCGGTAGGACCGAGTAAGGCTTAGGATTTAGGTCAAATGTGGATATGGGAAAGTAGTTGAGGGTTTTGGAGCATATCACTAAGCACATGAAGCAAGAGGCTCATTAAGCAACACCTCATCCCTCCTTGATAGTATTGGCTTTTCCTAAAGACTCAATGTGATCTTGGATCACTAAAATATAAAATGAAGAGTCTTGAGCTTTTGATCTTGAGCCAATCCTTTGTCCTTAGCATTTTGAGAGTTCCACTTTCACCATCCATGCCATGCTAATCATTCAGCTTTCCTGAAATAATCATCTTGGAATAGCATTAGCTCAATGAGCTATATGTTGTTATGAATTACCAAAACCACCTAGGGATAGTTGCACTTTCAATCTCCCCCTTTTTGGTAATTGATGACAACATATAGATCAAAGCTTCGACAAATGATAATAAGCATGAAATATATCATCGCTTTGAGAAGTATGTGATAAGTAAGAGCTCCCCCTAAATTTGTGCATATTTAAGATTTGCTTTGGACTGCAAATGCACAAAGAGTTAGAGTCATGGGTTACTCTTCCATGTCACATACATCTTGGTGGAGCGCTTAAAATGATAAGAATGAAATACATGCACTCATCACCAAGAATAGTGAATGATCACATAAGATAGATAAGATAATAGCATTAAGCAAGCATTAAGTGTAGCTTATGATCAAACACATGATCATCAATGTCTCACAGATAATGACATAGTATCTCAAGCACTCAAAAGCAAACAAAGTTCGAAAAACTACCAAATAAAACAAGAGAGAAAAGCAACACTCTCTCTCGAAGCCTATGATCTATACATTTTCTCCCCCTTTGGCAACAAGTTACCAAAAAGTTCCTAGAAAATGCAGAGTGCTAAATCGACACTTAGGCTTGATCTTCAGGTGGTGGTGGAGTCCGGATCACTCCAAGGACGAAGGCTTCCGTAGACGCTGAAGTAGACGCTAGAGTTGGAGCTGAAGTAGACGCTGGAGCAGGTTGGGCTGATGCTGCGGCTGGAGCTAAGGCGGTTGCTCTTGTGTAAGGAACTGGCACTGCAGACGACCTCGGACCTCGTGGCACTCTGGCAAAGGCATTAGTGGTTGTCTTCCCTTTCCTCTCCTGCATGTCATCTTGGAGCTGCTCCACTGCAGTCTGAATCTCTGTCACCTTGATATCCAAGTCATAGAACTTTTGTTCTACGATTCTCTCTAGGCTTGCCTGGTTCTGAGTTAGGGTGGCCAGTCCTTTCTCAATCCGCAGGGTGGATGCAATCAAGTAACCAAGTTGCTCTTGTTTGGTTTTCAAGAAATACTCAGATGCCTCCTCTTGAGTTGGCATCTTGGCAGCTTTCTCCTTCCTTGCCTTCAACTTCTTGGCTTGTGCTTGCACTGATGATGGTTCATTCTCATTCATGACAACTTGATTATCTTCAAAATCTGGACGGATGGGCAGGTGTTCCTTGTCCAGTAAGTATATGCCCGTGCCCATCTTGGAGTTAATGAGCTCCTGGATCTGAGGGGCATAACCACAGCTCCTCTTCTGATCAGCTTCTGTCCTCTTAATGGTCTCTACCATGAGGCTCATCACCTTGAACTTCTGTGGCACATCAAATATATGAAGCAAATTGATCGCATGGCCTTTGATCATCTTGTGATCACCTGACTTGGGAAACAAGGTGTGCCTCAGTATCCAATTGATGGTTGGCAGCCCTGACAGAAGATAGTGTACTGAGCCAAACTTGAACGTGTCAAGTGCTTCATTTGGAATTTCCTTGTACATGTTTGACATTGAGTTGTGGTCCATCTTCTTCTTGGCATATATGTCCAAGTCATCTTCCTGCTCTTCTGGGGCATTAATGAGCTGTGCCCACTCAGCAACCATTGACTGATATCTGGTTCCTTCTGACATCCATACAATCCTCCCATCTGGATAAAAATGTGTTGTGGAGTAGAACTGCATGATAAGCTCCTTATTCCACTTTGTGAGCTTCTGCCCAACAAAGTCAGCTACTCCGCAAGCTATGAAGCTGTCTTGCACTCTAGGATAGTGCTCTTCGTTGTCCTTGATGTATTGCCAATCAACCCATCTCATGTCACAGACAATGGGCTTCTTGTCCAATAAGACTGTCTCATGGAAGTCCTGCTGTTCCTTAGTGTGAAATCTGTAGTCAACAGCAGTCCTTCTCCTTGAAGCATACGGGTCTGCTTCTCTCCACTTCCTGAGCCCTGAATCTCTCCTGAGCTTCATGTCCTCAGCCACAGGATGAGCATCATTGTGGTCTGGGATCTTGGGCTTGAGCTTTCTCAGGACATGCTCTTCATCATCTTCTTCTGCAGCTTTAGGCATTGGGGCCTTGTTCTTCTCAGCAGCTGGGATGCTTCTTGTATTCTTCTTTGGTTTTGGCTTTGGAGCTGGCTTGGCCTTGGAAGAAGTTGCCCCTAATCTTATGGCATCACCCATCAGCTTGGGTGCCTTAGGTGCTGGTGCAGCAACCTCTTCTTCTTCCTCCTCATCTTCCATGATGGAAGCCTTGCCAAGCACTCTGGCTATGGTTTTCTTCACCCTTTCCTTCCTTTTCTTGCCTTCAGCAGCAACTGGCTCTATTGGAGTGGGCTTCTCAGGAATCTTGGTTGAAGCTCTGGCCTTTGGCATAGGCTGCCTGCCTGCTGGCCTTTTGATTTTCATCCCTGGCTTTATGCTCTGTGCTGGCTCAACTCTCTTGGAAGTTGCTTCCTCTTCTGCCACATAGTCCTCATCCTCTGAGTCTGAGGTTCTCTTCTTCCTCTGTCTGGTGGCAGCTTTTGGCAGATTGCTAGGAGTACTTCTGCTGCCATCATCTGAAGAACTTGAGGGACTAGTGCCCTCACTCATCTACACTTGCTGTTCTGACATGTTCTGGCTATCACTTTGGTCTGACATGATGTACAAGTTGACTGCTGACCCTGTGAATATTTTATAGATGAGGTAGAGTGGATGAGCATCACAAAATGCAGAGATTTTTGCAAAAGAATGATTCAAAAACTTAGTTTTAGTTTCCCACTGAAATCATCTCGGATCTACCAATTTTTAAACTCGGTGATATCGAAGCAGTTTTTGGAACCTAAACTAGTGAACTCGGTCAGACCGAGTCACAGTTCGGTGGCACCAAGACTGCTAGGGTTTCACAAAGTTCCAAAATCGGTCACACCGATAAGTAATTCTCGGTCAGACCGAGTTTTTCAACTCGGTGGGTCCGAGATGGTTTCGGTTGGAAACCTAACCCTAAAATTTTCGAATCAAACCTAATCTACGAGTTCATTGACTGGATAGACGTGTTTCAATCGTGGCAAGAATCAATATGATCACAATGTGCTAGGAATCGGATTGGGGAATAGCACAAAGATCGAGTCCATACCCTAGTTCGGCGGAGACTCGCTACGGCGGCAACGATGGGGTTGATTCCTGTTGACGGCGACGGAGACCAGCGACTGGAGGCGGCTGGCGGCAAGGAGACGATCCGGAGACCACGTTGGCAGAGCAGGCTATCGCGCGGGCGAAGGGGTTCGGAGAAATTTCCAAATTTTTGCCTGTGACTATATATAGCCCAACCCTGTCGGTGTGACCGAGTGGAACAACTCGGTGGCACCGAGATGCAAAACTGTATACAGTTGTTGCAACTCGGTGTGACCGAATGGTTCAAATCGGTTGCACCGAGATCGAAAACATAGATCAACTTAATGATCTCGGTAGGAACGAAAGTAGGATATCGGTTAGACCGAGAATCACAAAGAGGTTTTGGAAGTTTTAAGTCTATGACGAATCGGGGACTCCGAGTGCTCCTCACACAGAGTGGTTCGAATCTGACTTGATCAAATTTTGTGATGTAGCATGAATAGAGTTTGAGACGAGAAAAGCATAGATAGCTAGAGGAGGTTCTTAGGCATTCTTGTCCATCCACTTGGCAAAAGGAAATAAAACCAAACAATCAAAACAACAAGTGGATGTCCTCGAATGAGTAAAATATGCAACAAACATGCTCACACAATAAGATGGCAATTGAAATATGTGACAAAGCATGCACAACCAGTTCTAGCATCTATCAAGCAATTTGCGATGACTAGGTCATCTATATATGAGTATATTGACTTAGGAGTCAAGTGAGAACACTTGATCGTAGGTCATACTCATTGTTTAAGCTTAAGTGGGGTTACCACTTTTTCATAAAGCATTGTTGTGTTCACATCTTTAGAGTTGCTTTAGCTCAAGTCTTAGAGTAAAGCTCCCCCTAGATGTGAGATCCTCCTTAAGAGGGATGAACTAACCTTGGGTTTTGTCGATGATGACTTCGTGTAGATGTTGAAGATGTGGATGCTCATTGTTGATGTAGATCACTTGGAGCTATCCATTTGAGTGAATTGCACTTTCAATACCTACATGGGTTAGTCCCACAAGGAACAAACAAGGATATCCATAGACATAGAGTGATGCACACACAAGATGATGTCCATGAAAACTTTTAGGTTACCTTCTCCCTTGTCTTACCAACAAGAGGGTTTGTGACTCCTTGAACTAGTGCAAGATGTGGAAGTTGATTGCACTTGTTCTTGCCAAAATGATAAGAGTGAAGTATGTTGGCGGAGTCACCCTCAAGAACTGTCTAGTTCTTCTTCTTTTGGATCCACACCATCTTGATGGGAATCCTTGGAATTGCAGTCGTACTTAATGAAGTGGAACTTGAAGTGTTCTTGGGAATCCACTTGACTAAGGTCTTAGGAGCTTCTTCAAATGCATCAATTTCCTCTTGAAGCTTATCCTTGCCTTTTTGCTTGTAGTCTTGTGGTGGAAGATCATCTTGAGCTTGTATCCCCTTGAAGGAAGTATCATACTTCTCATGTTGAGGAACAAACTTTGTCTTGGGGTATTGATCTTATTCCCACTCAACTCCATTGGCATTGAACTTTCGTTCAAAACCAACACCTTGATTCTTCCGGTGCATTCCTTGCTTGCGCACAATTTCCTCGAATTGCTTACTCCCGGCAAGGCTTTTGTACACTCCTTTCTCTATAATTCCCTTCAATAAGCTATTTTCTTGCTCAAGTGTAACTTGGCTAAGAGAATCACTAGTGGAATCAAGAGAACTACTAGAAGCAACAATATTGGATTTAGCATGATCATTGTTACTACTAGAGGAAGAATCTTTCTTGTTCTTGTTACTAGACTTGACTTGAGGCATGTAAGTGGATAAGAGTAAACGCTTGGCAATGTAAGAAGAACTTTTCTTGCGGAGATCATCATTGATTTCCTTTAAAAACTCATGCTCTTGCTCAAGATTGAGCTTTTCAAAGCGTAACTTTTCATGAGCTCTTAAAAGTTCTCGATGATCTTCGAAGATAGTTTCATGAGCTAACTTAAGAGTGTTTAGTTCTTTAGTTAGAGCCTCAATCTTCTCCTTATCATTGTCATTCGTTTTATCTTGATTAGCATGATTAATTGACGTTTCATCATAGTATTCATCACTAGAGTTGTCAACAAGCAAATCATCATCACCTAACAAGTCATCTTCATCACTATCAAAATCAACATACTCGGGGTGTGTTACCTTAGGACCTTTGGCCATGAAGCATCTTCCAATTCCTTCATTTGGTGAGTCAAATATGTCGTAGGAGTTGGTTGACACAAGTGCTAGACTGGCAACACCTTCATCTTGAGTATATTCGGAATCGGAGTGATAACTTCTCTCGGAGTGGCTGTCGGAGTCGGAGCCGGATACCCATTCACCAACATGAGCTTGATGTCTTCATTTTGTGTAGCTCCTTGATGATTTTTCCTTCCTTTCCGAATCCTTGCATCTCCGTGAGTATCTTCGTTCATAACGATCATCTCTACTCCTCTCTCTTGGTGGTGATTCTTTGCTTCTTCTTTTTGGAGAGTCTTCTCTTCTCTTGTAGGGAGCCGTACACTCATTGGAATAGTGTCCGGGTCTTCCACAATTGTAGCAGTTTCGCTCTCGACTAGAAGATCTTTTGTCATAGTAGGACCTTGACTTGAAGTTTCTATCTTTGCTTCTACTCTTGTAGAACTTGTTGAAGTTCTTCACCATTAAGCTCAATTCTTCATTGAAGTTTTGTTTGTCACTTGATGATGTAGGGGCTTCACATGAGGCTTTGTAGGCACCACTTGATTTGTTGTGAAGTTCCTCTTTATCCTTAAGTGACATCTCATGAGCAACAATTCTTCCAATTACCTCTGTTGGCTTGAGATCTTTGTAATTGGGCATCATTTGGATCAATGTGCACACGGTATCGTATTTTCCATCCAAGGCTCTTAGAATCTTCTTGATGATGAATTTATCGGTCATCTCTTCACTTCCTAAGCTGGCAATCTCATTTGTGATGAGAGCAAGCCTAGAGTACATTTCAGCGACACCTTCACCATCCTTCATTTTGAACTTGTCAAGTTGACTTTGAAGCACATCCAATTTGGATTCCTTGACGGAGTCGGTACCTTCGTGCATATCAATCAAAGTGTCCCAAATTTCCTTTGCATTCTCAAGACGGCTGATTTTGTTGAATTCTTCGGGGCACAATCCGTTGAAGAGAATATCACAAGCTTGAGCATTGTATTGCAACATCTTCAACTCATCTACGGTAGCTTCACGGTTTGGTTCTCTCCCATCAAAGAAGTCACCTTGCAAACCAACACACACAATAGCCCAAACGGCGGGGTTATGTCCAAGAATATGCATTTTCATTTTATGCTTCCAACTAGCAAAATTAGTACCATCAAAGTAAGGACCTCTACGGTGATAATTTCCCTCGCTAGACGCCGTACTCTCCTAGGTTGTGAAACCAAGGCTATGACCACCAAAAGCTATGGAAATCAAAGAAAATGGAGACCAAAGCTCTGATACCACTTGTAGGATCGGAAGTATGTCTAGAGGGGGGGTGATTAGACTACTTGACCAAATAAAAACTTAACCTTTTCCCAATTTTAGTTCTTGGCAGATTTTAGCTATTTTAGGACAAGTCAAGCAATCATCACACAATTCAAGCAAGCATGCAAAGAGTATATTGGCAGCGGAAAGTAAAGCATGCAACTTGCAAGAATGTAAAGGGAAGGGTTTGGAGAATTCAAACGCAATTGGAGACACGGATGTTTTTCCCGTGGTTCGGATAGGTAGTGCTATCCTACATCCACGTTGATGGAGACTTCAACCCACGAAGGGTAACGGTCGCGCGAGTCCACGGAGGGCTCCACCCACGAAGGGTCCACGAAGTAGCAACCTTGTCTATCCCACCATGGCCATCGCCCACGAAGGACTTGCCTCACTAGTGGTAGATCTTCATGAAGTAGGCGATCTCCTTGCCCTTACAAACTCCTTGGTTCAACTCCACAATCTTGTCGGAGGCTCCCAAGTGACACCTCGCCA
This sequence comes from Triticum dicoccoides, assembly GCF_002162155.2. Lineage (NCBI taxonomy): Eukaryota > Viridiplantae > Streptophyta > Magnoliopsida > Poales > Poaceae > Triticum > Triticum dicoccoides. The sequence goes on along the minus strand of NC_041388.1, from coordinate 612,639,707 downwards.
ATCTAGGAGACACCACTCTCCAAGAAGTAACAAATGGTGTGTAGGTAATGAACTCCTTGCTCTTGTGCTTCAAATGATAGTCTCCCCAACACTCAACTCTCTCTCACAGGATTTGGATTTGGTGGAAAGAAGATTTGAGTGGAAAGCAACTTGGGGAAGGCTAGAGATCAAGATTCATATGGTAGGAATGGAATATCTTGGCCTCAACACTTGAGTAGGTGGTTCTCTCTCAGAACATATGAGTTGGAAGTGTAGATGTGTTCTGATGGCTCTCTCTTTGAATGAAGAGAAGGTGGAGGGGTATATATAGCCTCCACACAAAATCCAACCGTTACACATAGTTTTCCAATCTCGGTGGGACCGAATCAACAAACTCGGTCGGACCAAAAAGGTAAACCTAGTGACCATTAGAGATTTTCGATGGGACTGACATGCAACTCGGTAGGACCGATTTTGTTAGGGTTAGGGCATAACGTAATCTCGGTGAGACCGATTACACAAACTCGGTGAGAACGATTTTGGTAATTAGCTAACCAGAGAGTTGGTCAGGCAAACTCGATGGGACCGATTTGCTCTTTCGGTGAGACCGAAAAGTTATGAAAGGGAAACAGAGAGTTTGCAATCCCATCTCGGTGAGACCGACATCCCTATCGGTAGAACCGAATTGCTAGGGTTTGGCAGTGGCTTATGACAAGTGAAACTCGGTGGCGCCGGATAGAAAGAATCGGTAGGACCGAGTTTGGCTTAGGGTTTAGGTCAAATGTAGATATGGGAAAGTAGTTGAGGGTTTTGGAGCATATCACTAAGCACATGAAGCAAGAGGCTCATTAAGCAACACCTCATCCCTGCTTGATAGTATTGGCTTTTCCTAAAGACTCAATGTGATCTTGGATCACTAAAATATAAAATGAAGAGTCTTGAGATTTTGAGCTTGAGCCAATCCTTTGTTCTTAGCATTTTGAGGGTTCCACTTTCACCATCCATGCCATGCCAATCATTGAGCTTTCCTGAAATAATCATCTTGGAATAGCATTAGCTCAATGAGCTATATGTTGTTATGAATTACCAAAACCACCTAGGGATAGTTGCACTTTCACCCACAAGATAGCTTTTGTCCCATTATATTTGGTAGACCCTTCTTAAACACTGTTAATGGTAAGATATATTGCAAAAAGGATGTTGTTACTATCGGTTTAGATGATATGTCTCATGAATTTAATTTCTCTAAATTTAGTAGACAACACGTGAAGAAGAATTACCTAGTAAGGATGAAATTATTGGTCTTGCTTCTATTGTCGTACCTCCTAGTGATCCTTTAGAACAATATTTGCTAGACCATGAAAATGATATGTTTATGAATGAAAGAAGGGAAATAGTTGAAGTATTCTTTAAACAGGAACCTATTCTGAAACACAATTTGCCTGCTGAAATCCTAGGGGATCCTCCTCCTCCCAAGGGTGAACCTGTATTTGAGCTTAAACCGTTACCTGATACTCTTAAATATGCTTATCTTGATGAGAAAAAGATATGTCCTGTTATTATTAGTGCTAACTTTTTAGAGCATGAGGAAGAGAGATTATTGAAAACTTTGAAGAAGCACCATGCTGCTATTGGGTATACTCTTGATGATCTTAAGGGCATTAGTCCCACTCTATGTCAACATAAAATAATTTTGGAAGATGCTAAACCAGTTCGTGATCATCAATGACGGCTGAATACTAAAATGAAAGAAGTGGTGAGAAAGGAAATACTGAAGCTCCTTGAGGCAGGTATAATCTATCCCGTTGCTGATTGTCAGTGGGTAAGTCCTGTCCATTGTGTCCCTAAGAAGGGAGGTATTACTGTCATTCCTAATGATAAAGATGAATTGATTCCTCAAAGAATTATTACGGGTTATAGGATGGTAATTGATTTCCACAAATTAAATAAGGCCACTAAAAGGATCATTACCCCATACCTTTTATCGATCAAATGCTAGAAAGATTATCCAAACATACACATTTTTTCTTTCTAGATGGTTATTCTGGTTTCTCTGAAATACCTGTGTCAGCCAAGGATCAATCAAAGACTACTTTTACTTGCCCTTTTGGTACTTTTGCTTATAGACGTATGCCTTTTTGTTTATGTAATGCACCCGCTACCTTTCAAAGATGCATGATGGCTATATTCTCTGACTTTTGTGAAAGGTTTGTGAGCTTTTCATGGACGATTTCTCCGTTATGGATCTTCTTTTGATGATTGCTTGAGCAACCTTTGATCGAGTTTTGCAGAGATGTGAAGAAACTAATCTTGTCTTGAATTGGGAAAGGTGCCACTTTATGGTTAATGAAGGTATTGTCTTGGGGCATAAAGTTTGTGAAAGAGGTATTGAAGTTGATAAAGCTAAAGTTGATCCTATTGAAAAGATTCCATGCCCCAAGGACATCAAAGGTATAAGAAGTTTCCTTGGTCACGCTGGATTTTATAGGAGGTTCATTAAGGACTTCTCAAAAAGTTCTCGGCCTCTGACTAATTTATTACAAAAAGATATACCATTTGTCTTTGATGATGATTGTGTAGATGCATTTGAAATACTTAAGAAAGCATTGATCTCTGCACCTATTGTTCAGCCACCTGATTGGAATTTACCCTTTGAAATTATGTGTGATGCTAGTGATTATGCTGTAGGTGCTGTTCTAGGGCAAAGAGTTGATAAGAAATTAAACGTTATTCAATATGCTAGTAAAACCCTAGACAATGCTCTAAGAAATTATGCTACTATTGAAAAAGAATTTTTAGTAGTTGTATTTGCTTGTGACCTGTTCAGACCTTATATTGTTGATTCTAAAGTAACTATTCACACTGATCATGCTGCTATTAAATATCTTATGGAAAAGAAAGATGCTAAAGCTAGACTTATTAGATGGTTCTCTTGCTACAAGAATTTGACTTACATATTGTTGATAGAAAGGGAGCTGGGAACCCTGTTGCAGACAACTTGTCTAGGTTAGAAAATGTGTTTGATGACCCACTACCTATTGATGATAGCTTTCTTGATGAGCAATTAAATGTCATAAATGCTTCTCATACTGCTCCATGGTATGCTGATTATGCCAATTACATTGTTGCCAAATTCATACCACCTAGTTTTGACATACCAGCAAAAGAAAAAGTTCTTCTATCATTTGAGGCATTACTTTTGGGATGACCCACATCTTTATAAAGAAGGAGTAGATGGTGTTATTAGACGTTGTGTACCTGAGCATGAACAGGAACAGATCCTACGCAAGTGTCACTCCAAAGCTTATGGAGGACACCATGCTGGAGATAGAACTACACATAAGGTATTGCAATCTGGTTTTTATTGGCCTACTCTCTTCAAGGATGCCCGTAAGTTTGTCTTATCTTGTGATGAATGTCAAAGAATTGGTAATATTAGTAGATGTCAAGAAATGCCTATGAACTATTCACTCGTTATTCAACCATTTGATGTTTGGGGCTTTGACTCTATGGGACCTTTTCCTGCCTCTAATGGATATACACATATTTTAGTTGTTGTTGATTACATTAGTAAGTGGGTAGAAGCTATTGCAACTAGTAGTGCTGATCATAACACTTTTATTAAAATGCTTAAAGAAGTTATTTTTCCAAGATTTGGGGTCCCTAGATATTTAATGACTGATGGTGGTTCACATTTTATTCATGGTGCTTTCCGTAATATGCTTGCTAAGTGTGATGTTAATCATAGAATTGCATCTCCTTATCACCCTCAGTCTAGTGGTCAAGTAGAATTGAGTAATAGAGAGCTCAAATTAATTTTGCAAAAGACTGTCAATAGGTCTAGAAAGAATTGGTCCAAGAAACTTGATGATGCAGTATGGGCCTATAGAACTTCATATAAAAATCCTATGGGTATGTCTCCGTATAAAATGGTTTATGGAAAAGCATGTCACTTACCTCTCAAACTAGAACACAAGGCATATTGGGCTATTAAAGAGCTCAATTATGATTTTTAAACTTTCCGGTGAGAAGAGGTTATTTGATATTAGCTCACTCGATGAATGGAAAATCCAAGCCAACGAAAATGCCAAGTTGTTTAAAGAAAAAGTTAAAAGATGGCATGATAAAAGGATACAAAAGCGTGAGTTTAATGTAGGTGATTATGTATTGCTATACAACTCTCGCTAAAGATTTTTTGCAGCAAAACTTCTCTCTAAATGGGAAGGTCCTTATGTTATCGAGGAGGTCTATCGTTCCGGTGCCATAAAAATCAACAACTTCGAAGGCACAAATCCGAAGGTGGTGAATGGTCAAAGAATCAAACATTATATCTCAAGTAACCCCATAAATGTTGAAACCAATGTTATTGAAACCGTAACGTCGGAGGAATACATAAGGGACACTTTCCGAAATGTTTCAGACTCCGAAAAGGAATAGGTATGTGGTACGGTAAGTAAACCGACTCCCAAACAGTTTTTAAGGCAATATTTCTCCAATTTGGAATATTTAGAAAAATAGAAAAATAAGAAGCAGTCCGGGAAGGACACGAGGGCTCCACGATGGTGGAGGGTGTGCCCTACCCTCCTGGGTGCGCCCCCTACCTCGTGGGCACCTCGTGCGCCTTCCGGACTCCGTTTTCTTACACGACACATAATTTCGTCGGTAAAAATTCATTATATAATCTCCCAGAGGTTTTGACTCCCGTATCTCGCAAAAATCTCATGTCTTTGTTTCGAGCTGTTTTTCTGACAGATCCAGGACGTCATGTCGTCCTCAAGTGCCCCCAAAGACCAGTTCTTCGAGAAGGTCATCAACCCCTACCTCACGGAGGTGCTGCAACACCCTCAAACCATTGAGATGCATGAGGGGTTGTTGCACATCCGCGATGTTGAGGGACCAAGGAAGACCGGAAGCACAGTGGCAAGGCTCGAGGCATTGGAGCAAGAAGTTTTCAAGTGTCAGGAGACGGTGGAGCATGGACTCGATTCCAATCGCATTATGATTACGGAGTTCACCAACAACCACAAGCTGGACGTCAAGGACATTGGGGAGGCCATCTTCAAGCTTCATGAGAAAATCAAGCACCTCCAAGCCTAGATCTATAACCTACAAAATCAAAACTATGAGTATGAATATAGATTCAAGAGGATGAGTTTGGCTGCAAATTTGAGGTTTCAGGAGACTCGATCATCCTTCTATGATGATGAGCCTATGCCTTGGAAGAAGGATTACAAGCCTACGCCATCAACAACAGCATCACCTTCTCCACCAACAAAGAAGAATTGAGTATTTGGTATGGGCACTCCCCTTGGCAACTACCAAGCTTGGAGGAGTGCCCCGGTATCGTATCACCATCACTTTTATCTTTACCTTTTTCTTAGTTCGATCCTTTTGGTAATATCTTTATCTAGTAGAATAAATTTTATGGCATGATCTAGTGTTGAGTTTTGCTTTATGATCCCTCTATGTAATCGAGTTCGTGAGCTATATATAATAAAGATTAGTGTTGAGTCAAGGGCTTGATTATTTTTCCATGATCCTAAGTGAGTAAAAGAAAAGAGAAATGAAAAAGGGAAACAAACAGATCATATGGATCTTATGGAGAGTAATGAGCTCACATAGAAAAAGTATGATGAATAAAAGTTGTTAAGAGTTGACAAACATAGTTTTGGCCATCGTTGCAATTAATAGGAAGTAATAAAGAAAGAGAGGTCTTCACATATAAATATACTATCTTGGACATCTTTTATGATTGTGAGCACTCATTAAATTATGATATGCTAAAGAGTTGACGTTGGACAAGGAAGACAATGTAGTGGGTTATGTTTTCTTACATCTGAGATAAATTATATTGTCATGGATCATCCAACATGGTTGAGCTTTCCTTTCCCCCTCATGCTAGCCAAATTCATCGCACCAAGTAGAGATACTACTTGTGCTTCCAAATACCCTTAAACCAGTTTTGCCATGAGAGTCCACCATACCTACCTATGGATTGAGTAAGATCCTCCAAGTAAGTTGTCGTCGGTGCAAGCAATAAAAATTGCTCTCTAAATATGTATGACTTATTAGTGTGGGAGAAAATAAGCTTTATACGATCGTGTGATATGGAAGAAATAAAAGCGACAGTCTGCATAATAAAGGACCATATCACAAGTGGCAATATAAAGTGACGTTCTTTCGCATTAAGATTTTGTGCATCTAACCATAAAAGTGCATGACAACCTCTGCTTCCCTCTGCGAAGGGCCTATCTTTTACTTTATCTCCTACCTTGCATGAGATACATGGTGATCTTCACCCTTGCTTTTTACATTTTATCCTTTGGCAAGCACAGTATGTTGGAAAGATCCTGGTATATATGGCTAATTGGATGTGAGTTTTCATGAACTATTATTGTTGACATTACCCTTGAGGTAAAACGTTGGGAGGCAAAACTATAAGCCCCTATCTTTCTCTGTGTCCGATTAAACTCCATACCCATAAGTATTCCGTGAGTGTCAGCAATTGTGAAAGACTATATGGTAGTTGAGTATGTGGACTTGCTGAAAAGCTCTTATGTTGACTATTTCCTATGTTATGATAAATTGCAATTGCTCCAATGACCGAGATTATAGTTTGTTAGTTGTCAATGAAGTTTATGATTCATACTTGAAATTGTGATTGAATTATTACTCTAGCATAAGAGATCATATGACAAGAATTATTTCAGTTGCTGTTCTGAGAAGGATCATGATGCTCTCATGTTCGTATTTTATTTTTATCGACACCTCTATCTCTAAACATGTGGACATATTTTTCGATTTCGACTTTCGCTTGAGGACAAGCGAGGTCTAAGCTTGGGGGAGTTGATACGTCCATTTTGCATCATGGTTTTATATCGATATTTATTGCATTATGGGCTTTTATTACACATTATGTCACAATACTTATGCTTATTATCTCTTATTTTACAAGGTTTACACAAAGAGGAGAATGCCGGCAGCTGGGATTCTGGGCTGGAAAAGGAGCAAATATTAGAGACCTATTCTGCACAGCTCCAAAAGTCCTGAAACTTCATGGAAGTCAAGTTCAGAATATATAAAAAATACTGAGCGCAAGAAGTTCACGAGGGGGGCCACACCCTGCCCACGAGGGTGGGGGGCGCGCCCTACCCTCCTGGGCATGCCCCCTACCTCGTGGGCCCCCTGGTGGCCCTCCGGTGGCCATCTTCTGCTATATGGAGTCTTTCGATGAGGAAAAAATAATAAGCCATCTCCTCGGACGAAACTCCGCCACCACGAGGCGGAACCTTGGCGGATCCAATTTAGGGCTCCGGCAGAGCTGTTCTGCTGGGGAAACTCCCCTCCGAGAGGGGGAAATCATCGCCATCGTCATCACCAACGCTCCTCTAATCGGGAGAGGGCAATCTCCATCAACATCTTCACCAGCACCATCTCCTCTCAAAACCCTAGGTCATCTCTTTTATCCAATTCTTGTCTCCAAGTCCGGGATTGATACTAGTAGGTTGCTAGTAGTGTTAATTACTCCTTGTAGTTGATGCTAGTTGGTTTACTTAGTGGAAGATCATATGTTCAGATCCTATATGCATATTAATACCCCTCTGATTATGAACATGAATATGCTTTGTGAGTAGTTGCGTTTGTTCCTGAGGACATGGGAGAAGTCTTGCTATTAGTAGTCATGTCAATTTGGTATTCGTTTGATATTCTGATGAGATGTATGTTGTCTCTCCTCTAGTGGTGTTATGTGAACGTCAAATACATAACACTTCACCATTATTTGGGCCTAGAGGAAGGCATTTGGAAGTAATAAGTAGATGATGGGTTGCTAGAGTGACAGAAGCTTAAACCCTAGTTTATGTGTTGCTTCGTAAGGGGCCGATTTCTATCCATATGTTTCATGCTATGGTTAGGTTTACCTTAATACTTTTGTTGTAGTTGCGGATGCTTGCAATAGAGGTTAATCATAAGTGGGATGCTTGTCCAAGTAAGGACAGTAGCTAAGCACCGGTTCACCCACATACCAAATTATCAAAGTACCGAACGCGAATCATATGAATGTGATGAAAACTAGCTTGACGATATTCCCATGTGTCCTCGGGAGTGCTTTTCTCTATATAAGAGTTTGTCCAGGCTTGTCCTTTGCTACAAAAAGGATTGGGCCACCTTGCTGCACTTTATTTACTTTTGTTACTTGTTGATTGTTACAAATTATCCTATCACAAAACTATCTGTTACCACTTATTTCAGTACTTGCAGAGAATACCTTGTTGGAAACCGCTTATCATTTCCTTCTGCTCCTCATTGGGTTCGACACTCTTACTTATCGAAAGGACTACGATAGATCCCTTATACTTGTGGGTCATCAAAGTTCTTTTCCATAAGTACGTATGACTATATTCGGAATACATGCCTACATTACATTGATGAACTGGAGCTAGTTCTGTGTCACCCTAGGTTATGACTATTACATGATGAAACACATCCGGCATAATTCTCTATCACTGATCCATTGCCTACGAGCTTTCCATATATTGTTCTTCGCTTATTTACTTTTCTGTTGCTATTATTATCATCACTACAAAATACCAAAAAAATTACTTTTGCTACCGTTACTTGTGCTACCGTTACCACTACTATCATATTACTTTGCTAATAAACACTTTGCTGCAGATATTAAGTTTCCAGGTGTGGTTGAATTGACAACACAACTGCTAATACTTGAGAATATTCTTTGGCTCCCCTTGTGTCGAATCAATAAATTTGGGTTGAATAATCTACCCTCAAAAACTGTTGCGATCCCCTATACTTGTGGGTTATGAAGACTATTTTCTGGCGCCGTTGCCAGGGAGCATAGCTCTATTCTTTGAGTCACTTGGGATTTATATCTGCTTATCATTATGAAGAACTTGAGAGATCCAAAAACAAAAAATTTATCCCTCAACTACGAGGGGAAGTAAGGAACTGCCATCTAGCTCTGCACTTGATTCACCTTCTGTTTTGAGTAAGCTTGCGACACCTAAACCTGCTTTTGCTATTAATTCTGATATGTCGCATATTATTGATGATGCCACTTCTGCTATGCATGATACTTATGATGAAACTACTTCTATGCCTGATACTACTGTGCCACTCGGTGAATTTCTTGATGAACAACTTGCAAGGGCTAGAGAGAATGAAATTATTGAAACTGATAATACTGATGAAAGTGATTATGAAGGCTCTCCTAATAAATATGAATTAACTATTGTGCCTGAGGGCTATGTTATGGATGAAGAAACTAAAAGAGACTTTCTTGCTTGCAATGATAGAAGTGATCTTAAGAAATTATTAGCTAAGCTTAAACAAAAAACTCTTAATGCTAGAATGAAATATGATCCTGCTTATGCTACTTCACCTATCTTTGTTACTGATAAGGATTATGAAGTCTCTATTGATCCTGATATAATTACTTTTGTTGAATCTGACCCTTTTTATGGTTATCAATGTGAAACTGTTGTAGCAAATCTTACTAAATTAAATGATATGGCCACCCTGTTCACTAATGATGAGAGAACTCGCTACTTTTACATCCTTAAAATATTTCCGTTCTCATTAAAGGGTGATGCTAAGATATGGTTTAATTCTCTTGATCATGGTTGTGTGTGTAGTCCCTAGGATATGATTTATTACTTCTCTGCTAAATATTTCCCTGCTCATAAGAAACAAGCTGCCTTAAGGGATATATATAATTTTGTGCAAATTGAAGAAGAGAGTCTCCCACATGCTTGGGGGATGATATGTCTCCAACGTATCTATAATTTTTAATTGTTCCATGCTATTATATTACCAACCTTGGATGTTTTATATGCATTTATATGCTATTTTATATGATTTTTGGGACTAACCTATTAACCTAGAGCCCAGTGCCAGTTTCTGTTTTTTCCTTGTTTTAGAGTATCGCAGAAAATGAAAATCAAATGGAGTCCAATTGACCTGAAACTTCACGGAACTTTTTTTGGACCAGAAGAAGCCCACGGAGTATCGGAGATGGACCAGGAGAGTCCCGGGCAGCCCACGAGGGTGGGGGTGCACCCACCCCCCTGGGTGCGCCCCCTGCCTCGTGGACAGCCCGGAGATCCACCGACGTACTTCTTCCTTCTATATATACCCATATAGCCTAAAAACTTTGGGGAGCACAATAGATCGGGAGTTCCACCGCCAAAAGCCTCTATAGCCACCAAAAACCAATCTAGACCCGTTCCGGCACCCTGCCGGAGGGGCAATCCTTCTCTGGTGGCCATCTTCATCATCTCGGTGCTCTCCATGATGAGGAGGGAGTAGTTCTCCCTCGGGGCTGAGGGTATGTATCAGTAGCTATGTGTTTGATCTCTCTCTCTCTCTCTCTCGTGTTCTTGAGGTGTTATGATCTTGATGTATCGCGAGCTTTGCTATTATATTTGTATCCTATGATGTTTCTTCCCCCCTCTACTCTCTTGTAATCGATTGAGTTTTCCCTTTGAAGTTATCTTATCGGATTGAGTCTTTAAAGATTTGAGAACAATTGATGTATGTCTTGCCGTGTGTATCTGTGGTGACAATGGGATATCACGTGATTCACTTGATGTATGTTTTGGTGATCAACTTGCGGTTTCCGCCCATGAACCTCTGCATAGGGGTTGGCACACATTTTCGTCGTGATTCTCCGGTAGAAACTTTGGGGCACTCTTTGAGGTCCTATGTGTTGGTTGAATAGATGAATCTGAGATTGTGTGATGCATATCGTATAATCATACCCACGGATACTTGAGGTGACATTGGAGTATCTAGGTGACATTAGGGTTTTGGTTGATTTGTGTCTTAAGGTGTTATTCTAGTATGAACTCTAGGGTTGTTTGTGACACTTATAGGAATAGTCCAACGGATTGATTGGAAAGAATAACTTTGAGGAGGTTTCGTACCCTACCATAATCTCTTCGTTTTTTCTCCGCTATTAGTGACTTTGGAGTGACTCTTTGTTGCATGTTGAGGGATAGTTATGTGATCCAATTATGTTATTATTGTTGAGAGAACTTGCACTAGTGAAAGTATGAACCCTAGGCCTTGTTTCAACACATTGCAATACCGTTTACGCTCACTTTTATCATTAGTTACCTTGCTGTTTTTTATATTTTCAGATTACAAAAATCATTATCTACCATCCATATACCACTTGTATCACCATCTCTTCGCCGAACTAGTGCACCTATGCAATTTACCAATGTATTGGGTGTGTTGGGGACACAAGAGACTCTTTGTTATTTGGTTGCAGGGTTGCTTGAGAGAGACCATCTTCATCCTACGCCTCCTACGGATTGATAAACCTTAGGTCATCCTCTTGAGGGAAATTTGCTATTGTCCTACAAACCTCTGCACTTGGAGGCCCAACAACGTCTACAAGAAGAAGGTTGTGTAGTAGACATCAAGCTCTTTTTTGGCACCGTTGCCGGGGAGGTTAGCGCTTGAAGGTATATCTTTAGATCTTGAAATCGAATCTTTTTGTTTCTTGTTTTAGCACTAGTTTAGTTTATAAATGAAAACTACAAAAAATATGGAATTGAGTTTGTCTCATACGCTTCATCTTTTTAATATCTTTCGTGAGTATGATGGAAAGGAAAATTGTGCCAAAGTGTTAGAAGAAGAATGCATTAGAATGTTTGGCACTAAATATTTGAATGATGAGCATGATTGCAATGTTGTTATTATGAATTCCTTGAATATCCATGATGCTAATGATATGCAAAGCCACAATCTTGGGGAAGCTATGTTTGATGAAGATGGTATTTTTTGTCACCCAAGTTTTGATGAGCAAATTTATTATGATGAAAGCATGCCTCCTATTTACGATGATCATATTGATGAAAGTAGATTTGGAGAGGTCATGACTTTTATTTAGTAATGATTCCACTATTACGGAAGAGGTTCCAATTGATTATGAGAACAAAGTTGCTATCTATGATGATGATTGTGATGACTTGTATGCTATTAAGAATAATGATAACCAAGAAACTTGTCATCATGATTTTAGTTTTCAATTGGATTATGCCTCACATGATAGTTATTTTGTTGAGTTTGCTCCCACTATTATCCATGACAATAAATTTGCTTATGTGGAGAGTAATAAAATGTGTATGCTTATGCATCATGAAAATAATGCTTTATGTGATAGCTATATTTTTGAATTCATTCATGATGCTACTGAAAATTATTATGAGGTAGGAATATATGCTTGTAAGAATTGCAATAATATCAAGTTTCCTCTCTATGTGCTTAAAGTTTTGAAGTTATGCTTGTTTTGCCTTCTTATGCTAGTTGATTATTGTTCCCATAAGTTGTTTGCTCACAAAATCCCTATGCATAGCAAGTGGGTTAGAATTAAATGTGCTAGTTATATTCTTCATGATGCTCTCTTTATATTTCAATTCTTATCTTTTATGTGAGCATCATTGAAATTATCATGCCTAGCTGCTAGGGGCGTTAAACGATAGCGCTTGTTGGGAGGCAACCCAATTTTATTCTTGTTCCTTGGTTTTTGTTCCTGTTTAGTAATAAATTAATCATATATCCTCTGTTATGATTGAGTTTTTATGTTTTAATTAGTGTTTGTGCCAAGTAGAACCGTTGGGAAGACTTGGGGAAAGTCTTGTTGATCTTGCTGTAAAAAACAGAAACTTTAGCGCTCACGAGAATTGCTGACATTTTTTATTGGAGAGTGATATTTATTTAATTATTTTTGCAGATAATTATTAGATAAATTCCTCACGTCCAGCAATTTATTTTAGAATTTTTGGGGTTCCAGAAGTTTGCGTTAGTTATAGATTACTACAGACTGTTCTGTTTTTGACAGATTCTGTTTTTCGTGTATTGTTTGCATATTTTAATGAATCTATGGCTAGTAAAATAGTTTATAAACAAAATCAACACAGTCTTCACGATATTTATGTTCATGGTGTATTATATCCTACTCATGCTTGCACTCAATGTTCATTAAATTTAATGCATGTTCATGGCTGTTTTCGCTCTCTAGTTGGTCGCTTCCCAGTCTTTTGCTAGCCTTCACTTGTACTAAGCGAGAATACTGCTTGTGCATCCAACTCCTTAAACCCCAAAGTTATGCCATATGAGTCCACTATACCTTCCTATATGCGGTATCTACCTGCCATTCCAAGTAAATTTGTATGTGCCAAACTCTAAACCTTCAAATAAATATCCTGGTTTGTATGCTCGAATAGCTCATGTATCAACTAGGGATGTCCGTATCTTCCATGTTAGGCGGGTTATTCTCAAGAGGAGTGGACTCCACACCTCATTCACGAGAAAGTGGCTGGTCACCGGGATGCCCAGTCGAATACTTTATGCAAATCAAATCAAAATAATTGCAAACAAAACTCCCCCTGTGACTCTTGTTAGTTGGAGGCACTCGTTGTTTCGAGTAAGCCATGGATTGACGCTTGTTGGTGGAGGGGAGTATAAACTTTACCATTCTGTTTGGGAACCGCCTATAATGTGTGTAGCATGGAAGATATCACCATCTCTTGGTTGTTATGTTGACAATGAAAGTATACCGCTCAAAATATTATTCATCTCTATTTTAAAACCGAGCTCTGGCACCTCTACAACTCCATGCTTCCCTCTGCGAAGGGCCTATCTATTTACTTTTATGTTGAGTCATCCTCCTCTTATTAAAAAGCACCAGTTGGAGAGCACCACTGTCATTTGCATTCATTACTGTTAATTTACATTGAGTATGAGTTGGCTGGATCTCTTTTACCATGAATTACAATGTCTAGTCAGTCCTTGATCTTTAAAGGTGCTCTGTATTTATGTTTTGTGGTCTCAGAAAGGGCTAGCGAGACACCATCTTGTTATATCATATTATGATTGTTTTGAGAAAGTGTTGTCATCCGAGATTTATTATTATTGCTCACTAGTTGATTATGCCATTGATATGAGTAAACATGATACCTAAGCATTAATTGTGAATATGGTTAGTTTATAATCTTTGCTGAAAACTTGAATGCTGGCTTTACATATTTACAACAACAAGAGCAAACCGAGTTTGTAAAAGTTTTTCTTTATCACTTTCAGTTTGTCAACTGAATTGCTTGAGGACAAGAAAAGGTTTAAGCTTGGGGGAGTTGATACGTCTTCGTCGTATCTACTTTTCCAAACACTTTTGCCCTTGTTTTGAACTCTAGCTTGCATGATTTGAATGGAACTAACCCAGACTGACGCTGTTGTCAGCAGAATTGCTATGGTGTTATTTATGTGCAGAAACAAAAGTTCTCAGAATGACCTGAAACTCCACGGAGCGTATTTTTGGAAATAATAAAAATACTGGCAAAAGATCAAGGCCAGGGGGCCCACACCCTAACCACGAGGGTGGGGGCATGCCTGCCCCCCTTGGCGTGCCCCTTACCTCGTGGGCCCCCTGGAGCTCCTCCGACCTCAACTCCAACTCTATATATTCGTGTTCGGAGAGAAAAAAAATAGAGAAGAAGGATTCATCACGTTTTACGATACGGAGCCACTGCCAAGCCCTAAACTCTCTTGGGAGGGCTGATCCGGAGTCCGTTCGGGGCTCCGGAGAGGGGAATCCATCGCCATCGTCATCATCAACCATCCTCCATCAGCAATTTCATGATGCTCACCGCCGTGCGTGAGTAATTCCATCGTAGGCTTGCTGCACGATGATGGGTTGGATGATATATATCATGTAATCGAGTTAGTTTTGTTAGGGTTTGATCCCTAGTATCCACTATGTTCTGAGATTGATGTTGCTATGACTTTCCTATGCTTAATGCTTGTCACTAGGGCCCGAGTGCCATGATTTCAGATCTGAACCTATTATGTTTTCATGAATATATGTGAGTTCTTGATCCTATCTTGCAAGTCTATAATCACCTACTATGTCTTATGATCCGGCAACCCCGAAGTGACAATAATCGGGACCACTTCCGGTGATGACCTTAGTTTGAGGAGTTCATGTATTCACTATGTGTTAATGTTTTGGTCCGGTAATCTATTAAAAGGAGGCCTTAATATCCCTTAGTTTCCGCTAGGACCCCGCTGCCACGGGAGGGTAGGACAAAAGATGTCATGCAAGTTCTTTTCCATAAGCACGTATGACTATATTCGAAATACATGCCTACATTACATTGATGAACTGGAGCTAGTTCTGTGTCACCCTAGGTTATGACTGTTACATGATGAAACACATCCGGCATAATTCTCTATCACTGATCCATTGCCTACGAGCTTTCCATATATTGTTCTTCACTTATTTACTTTTCAGTTGCTATTGTTATCATCACTTCAAAATACCAAAACATTACTTTTGCTACCGTTACTTTTGCTATTGTTACCACTACTATCATATTACTTTGCTACTAAACACTTTGCTGCAGATATTAAGTTTCATGGTGTGGTTGAATTGACAACTCAGCTACTAATACTGGAGAATATACTTTGGCTCCCCTTGTGTCGAATCAATAAATTTGGATTGAATACTCTACCCTCGAAAACTATTGCGATCCCCCATACTTGTGGGTTGTCACTTTCCCGTGTAAATAGTTTTATTTCTTTTCTTTTCTTTGGGGATCGATACGAGAATACCATAATTAAATTGTTGAAGTGACTCCTATATGCATTATTGTTGATTTAACCAAGAGTTCATATTGCCTTGTTTTCTCATGTTTATTGAATCCTTGCAGATTCCAGCTTAGTCCAATGCACGTGCACTGTTATTATAATTCACATCATTCGGTCATGCAAGTGAAAGGCAATTATGACGATATATGATGGACTGATTGAGATGGGAGAAGCTGGTATGAACTCGACCTCTCTTGTTTTTGTAAATATGATTAGTTCATCGTGCCTGATTCAGCCTATTATGAATAAACGTGTTTACAATGACAATTAGAGATTATAGTTGCTTGTGCCGTGCTTAATTAGCTAGGAGCTTATAATGGTTTACCTTGCGTGCCAACATGCTATTAAAATGGTTGTGATGTGGTATGATAGGGTGGTATCCTCTTTGAACGATTCGAGTGGCTTGACTTGGCACATGTTCACGCATCTAGTTGAAACAAAATCAACATAGCCTCTACGATATTTATGTTCGTGGTGCATTATATCCTACTCATGCTTGCATTTGGTGTTGATTAATTTTAATGCATGTTCATGACTGTTGTCGCTCTCTAGCTGGTCGCTTCCCAGTCTTTTTCTAGCCTTCACCTGTACTAAGCGGGAATACTGCTTGTGCATCCAATCCCATAAACCCCAAAGTTGTTCCATATGAGTCCACCATACCTACCTATATACGGTATCTACCTGCCGTTCCAACTAAATTTGTATGTGCCAAACTCTAAACCTTCAAATAAACATTCTGTTTTGTATGCTCGAATAGCTCATGTATCAACTAGAGTTTTCCGTATCTTCCATGTTAGGTGGGTTATTCTCAAGAGGAGTGGACTCCGCTCCTCACTCACAAGAAAATGGCTGGTCACCGGGATGCCCGGTCCCATGCTTTATGCAAATCAAATCAAAATAATTGCAAACAAAACTCCCCCGGGACTGTTGTTAGTGGGAGGTACTCATTGTTTCGAGCAAGCCATGGATTGATACTTGTTGGTGGAGGGGGAGTATAAACTTTACCATTCTGTTTGGGAACCGCCTATAATGTGTGTAGAATGGAAGATATCGCCATCTCTTGGTTGTTATGTTGACAATGAAAGTATACCGCTCAAAATATTATTCACCTCTATTTCAAAATCGAGCTCTGGCACCTCTACAAATCCCTGCTTCCACTCTGTGAAGGGCCTATATATTTACTTTTATGTTGAGTCATCATCCTCTTATTAAAAAGCACCAGTTGGAGAGCACCGCTATCATTTGCATTCATTACTGTTAGTTTACATTGAGTATGACTTGACTTAATCTCTTTTACCATGAATTACAATGTCTAGTCAGTCCTTGATCTTTAAAGGTGCTCTCCATTTATGTTTTGCGGTCTCAGAAAGGGCTAGCGAGATACCATTGTGTTATATCGTATCATGATTGTTTTGAGAAAGTGTTGTCATCCGAGATTTATTATTATTGCTCGCTAGTTGATTATGCCATTGATATGAGTAAACATGAGACCTAAGTGTTATTGTGAATATGGTTAGTTCATAATCTTTGCTGAAAACTTGAATGCTGGCTTTACATATTTACAACAACAAGAGCAAACAGAGTTTGTAAAAGTTTTTTTGTTGTCAACTGAAATGCTTGAGGACAAGCAAAGGTTTAAGCTTGGGGGAGTTGATACGTCTGCGTCGTATCTACATTTCCATACACTTTTGCCCTTGTTTTGGACTCTAACTTGCATGATTCGAATGGAACTAACCCGGACTGACGCTATTTTCAGTAGAATTGCCATGGTGTTATTTGATACGTCCATTTTGCAACATGCTTTTATATCGATATTTATTGCATTATGGGTTGTTATTACACATTATGTCATAATACTTATGCCTATTCTCTCTTATTTTACAAGGTTTATATAAAGAGGGAGAATGCCGACGGCTGGGATTCTGGGCTGGAAAAGGAGCAAATATTAGAGACCTATTCTGCACAGCTCCAAAAGTCCTGAAACTTCACGGAAGTTATTTTCAGAATATATAAAAAATACTGAGCGCAAGAAGTACCAGAGGGGGGCCACTTACCAGCCACGGGGGTGGGGGCACGCCCTACCCCCCGGGCTCGCCCCCTGCCTCGTGGGCCCCTGGTGGCCCTCCGATGCCCATCTTCTGATATATGGAGTCTTTTGTTGAGGAAAAAATCATAAGCAAGCTTTCGGGACGAGACTCCGCCT
The DNA here is from genome assembly GCF_002162155.2 of Triticum dicoccoides. NCBI lineage: Eukaryota > Viridiplantae > Streptophyta > Magnoliopsida > Poales > Poaceae > Triticum > Triticum dicoccoides. The sequence goes on along the minus strand of NC_041388.1, from coordinate 612,621,856 downwards.
CCATGAGGCGGAACCTTAGCGGAACCAATCTAGGGCTCTGGTGGAGCTGTTCTGCTAGGGAAACTTCCCTCCGGGAGGGGGAAATCATCACCATCGTCATCACCAACGCTCCTCTCAACGGGAGGGGGCCAATCTCCATCAACATCTTCACCAGCACCATCTCCTCTCAAACCCTAGTTCATCTCTTGTATCCAATTCTTGTCTCTAAGTCTAGGATTAGTACCTGTAGGTTGCTAGTAGTGTTGATTACTCCTTGTAGAATTTGGTGGAAGATCATATGTTCAGATCCTATATGCATATTAATACCCCTCTGATTATGATCATTAATATGCTTAGTGAGTAGTTACATTTGTTCCTGAGGACATGGGAGAATTCTTGCTATTAGTAGTCATGTGAATTTGGTATTCGTTCGATATTTTGATGAGATGTATGTTGTCTCTCCTCTAGTGGTGTTATGTGAACATCAACTACATGAGACTTCACCATTATTTGGTCCTAGAGGAAGGCATTGGGAAGTAATAAGCAGATGATGGGTTGCTAGAGTGACAGAAGCTTAAACCCTAGTTTATGTGTTGCTTCGTGAGGGGCTGATTTGGATCCATATGTTTCATGCTATGGTTAGTTTTACCTTAATACTTTTGTTGTAGTTGGGGATGCTTTCAATAGAGGTTAATCATAAGTGGGATGCTTATCCAAGTAAGGACAGTACCCAAGCACCGGTCCATCCACATACCAAATTATCAAAGTACCGAACGCGGATCATATGAACGTGATGAAAACTAGCTTGACTATAATTCCCATGTGTCCTCGGGAGCGCTTTTCTCTATATAAGAGTTTGTCCAGGCTTGTCCTTTGCTACAAAAAGGATTGGGCCACCTTGATGCACTTTATTTACTTTTGTTACTTGTTGCTCGTTACAAATTATCTTATCACAAAACTATCTATTACCTATAATTTCAGTGCTTGCAGAGAATACCTTGCTGAGAACCGCTTATCATTTCCTTCTGCTCCTCGTTGGGTTCGACACTCTTACTTATCGAAAGGACTATGATAGATCCCCTATACTTGTGGATCATCAAGACTCTTTTCTGGCGCCGTTGCCGGGGAGTGGAGTGCCTTTGGTAGGTGGAATTCGGTAAGGAAAAATTTATATAGTGTGCTGAAATTTATTGTCACTTGTTACTATGGAAAGTAATCCTCTGAGGGGCTTGTTCGGGGGATCTTCACCCCGACGAGTAGAGCAAAGAGTTGCTGCTCAACCTACTCAACCTACTGAACCTACTGAAAATGAAAATGTCTACTTTGAAATTCCTTCGGGTATGATAGAAAAACCGCTAGCTAATCCTTCTGCAGGAGAGGGAACATTACATCCTGATGAGCACCTAATATATGTGGATGAAGTTTGTGGATTATTTAAGCTTGTAGGTATGCCCGATGATGTTATCAAGAAGAAGGTCTTCCTTTATCTTTGGAGGGAGATGCATTGACATGGTATAGGCTATGTGATGATATGGGATCATGGAACTACAAACGATTGAAATTGGAATTTCACTAGAAGTTTTATCCTATGCATCTTGTTCATTGTGATCGTAATTATATATATAATTTTTGGCCTCATGAAGGAGAAAGCATCGCTCAATCTTGGGGAGGCTTAAATCAATGTTATATTCATGCCCCAATCATGATCTCAAGAGAAATGATTATTGAAAAATTTATGCTCGGCTTTCTGATAACAATCGCACCATGCTCGATAGTTCTTGTGCTGGCTCTTTTATGATGAAGACTATTGAATTCAAATGGGATTTATTGGAAATAATTAAACGCAACTCTGAAGATTGGGACCTCGACGAAGGTAAGGAGTCAGGTATGACACCTATGTTTTATTGTGTTAAATCTTTTATGGATACCGATGTTTTCCGTAAATTTATTACTAAATGTGGACTTGACTCTGAGATAGTAGCTTATTTCTGTGAATATTTTGCTACTCATGTTGATCTCCCTAAGGAGAAGTGTTTTAAGTATCACCCTCCCATAGAATTAAAAGTAGTTGCACCTATTAAAGTTGAAGAAAAGACTATCACTAATAATGATCCTATTGTTCCTACTGCTTATGTTGAGAAACCACCTTTTCCTATTTGGATAAAAGATTATGCTAAAGCTTCAACTGTGGTTCGTAAAAGCAATATTAGAACCTATACACCTCCTGAGCAAGTTAAAGTTGAACTTAATATTGCTATTTTTAAGGATCTCTTGGCTGATAATATTGATGAACATGTTATTTATTTCTGTGATGAAACTACTAGAATTGCTAAACCTTGTGCTAAAGATAAACATAGACCTATGGTAGGCTTGCCTGTTATTTCTGTTAAAATAGGAGATCATTGTTATCATGGCTTGTGTGATATGGGTGCTAGTGCTAGTGCAATACCTATTGACCTATACAAAGAAATTATGCATGATATTGCACCTGCTGAGTTAGAAGATATTGATGTCACAATTAAACTTGCCAATAGAGATACTATTTCACCAATTGGGATTGTTAGAGATGTTGAAGTCTTGTGTGGGAAAACTAAATATCCTGCTAATTTTCTTGTTCTTGGTTCCCCACAAGATAGCTTTTGTCCCATTATATTTGGTAGACCCTTCTTAAACACTGTTAATGCTAGGATAGACTGCAAAAAGGATGTTGTTACTATTGGTTTAGGTGATATGTCTCATGAGTTCAACTTTTCTAAATTTCGTAGACAACACCGTGAAGAGGAATTGCCTAGTAAAGATGAAATTATTGGTCTTGCTTCTATTGCCGTACCTCCTAGTGATCCTTTAGAACAATATTTGCTAGACCATGAAAATGATATGTTTATGAATGAAAGAAGGGAAATAGATGAGCTGTTCTTTAAACAGGGACCTATTCTAAAACACAACTTGCATGTTGAAATCTTAGGGGATCCTCCTCCACCCAAGGGTGATCCCGTGTTTGAGCTTAAACCATTGCCTGATACTCTTAAATATGCTTATCTTGATGAAAAGAAGATATATCCTGTTATTATTAGTGCTAACCTTTCAGAGAAGGAGGAAGAAAAAATATTGAAAACTCTGAAGAAGCACCGTGCTGCTATTGGATATACTCTTGATGATCATAAGGGCATTAGTCCCACTCTATGTCAACACAAAATAAATTTGGAAAAAGATGCCAAACCAGTTATTGATCACCAACGACGACTGAATCCTAAGATGAAAGAAGTGGTAAGAAAATAAATACTAAAGCTCCTTGAGGCAGGTCTAATTTGTCCCGTTGCTCATAGTTAGTGGGTAAGTCCTGTCCATTGTGTTCCTTAGAAGGGAGGTATTACTGTCGTTCCTAACGATAAAGATGAATAGATTCCGCAAAGAATTATTATAGGTTATAGGATGGTAATTGATTTCCACAAATTAAATAAGGCTACTAAAAAAGATCATTACCCCTTACCTTTTATTGATCAAATGCTAGAAAGATTATCCAAACATACACATTTTTGCTTTCTAGATGGTTATTCTGGTTTCTCTCAAATACCTGTATCAGCTGATGATCAATCTAAGACCACTTTTACTTGCCCTTTCGATACTTTTGCTTATAGACATATGCCTTTTGGTTTATGTAATGCACCCGCTACCTTTCAAAGATGCATGATGGCTATATTTTCTGATTTTTGTGAAAAGATATGTGAGGTATTCATGGATGACTTCTCCGTTTACAGATCCTCTTTTGATGATTGCTTAAGAAACCTTGATCGAGTTTTGCAGATATGTGAAGAAACTAACCTTGTCTTGAATTGGGAGAAATGCCACTTTATGGTTAATGAAAGTATTGTCTTGGGGCACAAAATTTCGAAAAGAGGCATTGAAGTTGATAAAGCTAAAGTTGATGCTATTGAAAAGATGTCATGTCCCAAGGACATCAAAGGTATAAGAAGTTTCCTTGGTCATGCCGGTTTTTATAGGAGGTTCATTAAGGACTTCTCAAAAGTTTCGCGGCCTCTGACTAATTTATTACAAAAAGATATACCGTTCATCTTTGATAATGATTGTGTAGAAGCATTTGAAATACTTAAGGAAGCATTGATCTCTGCACCTATTGTTCAGCCACCTGATTGGAATTCACCTTTTGAAATTATGTGTGATGCTAGTGATTATGATGTGGGTGCTGTTCTAGGGCAAAGAGTTGATAAGAAATTAAATGTTATTCAATATGCTAGTAAAACTCTAGACAATGCCCAGAGAAATTATGCTACAACCGAAAAAGAATTCTTAGCAGTTGTATTTGCTTGTGATAAGTTTAGACCTTATATTGTTGATTCTAAAGGAACTATTCACACGGATCATGCTGCTATTAAATATCTTATGGAAAAGAAAGATGCTAAACCCAGACTTATCAGATGGGTTCTCTTGCTACAAGAATTTGATTTGCATATTATTGATAGAAAGGGAGCCGAGAACCCCGTTGCAGATAACTTGTCTAGGTTGGAAAATGTTCTTGATGACCCACTACCTATTGATGATAGCTTTCCTGATGAACAATTAATTTTCATAAATGCTTCTCACACTGCTCCATGGTATGCTGATTATGCTAATTACATTGTTGCTAAGTTTATACCACCTAGTTTCACATACCAGCAAAAGAAAAGGTTTTTCTATGATTTACGACATTACTTCTGGGATGACCCACACCTTTATAAAGAAGGAGTAGATGGTGTTATTAGACGTTGTGTACCTGAGCAAGAACAGGAATAGATCCTACGCAAGTGTCACTCCAAAGCTTATGGAGCACACCACGTTGGAGATAGAATTGCACATAAGGTATTGCAATCTGGTTTTTATTGGCCTACTCTATTCAAGGATGCCCGTAAGTTTGTTGTATCTTGTGATGAATGTCAAAGAATTGGTAATATTAGTAGACGTCAAGAAATGCCTATGAATTATTCACTTGTTATTGAACCATTTGATGTTTGGGGCTTTGATTATATGGGACCTTTTCCTGCCTTTAATGGATATACACATATTTTAGTTGTTGTTGATTATGTTACTAAGTTGGTAGAAGCTATTCCAACTAGTAGTGCTGATCATAACACCTCTATTAAGATGCTTAAAGAAGTTATTTTTCCAAGGTTTGAAGTCCCTAGATATTTAATGACTGATGGTGGTTCACATTTTATTCATGGTGCTTTCCTTAAAATGCATGCTAAGTATGATGTTAATCATAGAATTGCATCACCTTATCACCCACAGTCTAGTGGTTAAGTAGAATTGAGTAATAGAGAACTCAAATTAATTTTACAAAAGACTGTTAATAGATCTAGAAAGAATTGGTCCAAGAAACTTGATGATGCATTATGGGCCTATAGAACTACATATAAAAATCCTATGAGTATGTCTCCGTATAAAATGGTTTATGGTAAAGCATGTCACTTACCTCTCGAACTAGAACATAAGGCTTATTGGGCTATTAAAGAGCTCAATTATGATTTCAACCTTGCCGGTGAGAAAAGGTTATTTGACATTAGCTCACTTGATGAATGGAGAACCCAAGCCTATGAGAATGCTAAATTGTTTAAATAAAAGGTTAAAAGATGGCATGACAAAAGGATACAAAACTGTGAGTTTAATGTAGGTGATTATGTATTGCTATACAACTCTTGTTCAAGATTTTTTGCGGGAAAACTTCTCTCTAAATGGGAAGGTCCTTACGTTATCGAGGAGGTCTATCGTTCCGGTGCCATAAAAATCAACAACTTCGAAGGCACGGATCCGAAGGTGGTGAACGGTCAAAGAATCAAACATTATATCTCAGGTAATCCTATAAATGTTGAAACCAAAATTATTGAAACCGTAACCCCGGAGGAATACATAAGGGACACTTTCCGGAACGTTTCATACTCCAAAAAGGAATAGGTATGTGGTACGGTAAGTAAACCGACTCCAGAATAGTTCTAATGGCAGTTTTTCTCCGTTTTGGAATATTTAGAAAAATAGAAAAATAAGAAGCAGTCCGGGAAGGACACGAGGGCTCCACGAGGGTGGAGGGCGCGCCCTACCTCCCTGGGCGTGCCCCTGCCTCCTGGGCACCTCATGCGCTCTCCGGACTCAGTTTTCTTGCACGTAACGTATTTTGGTCGGTAAAAATTCATTATATAATCTTTCGGAGGTTTTGACTCCTGTATCACTCAAATATCTCTTGTCTTTGTTTCGAGATGTTTTTCTAACAGATCTAGGTCATCATGTCGTCGTCAAGTGCCCCCAAGGACAATTTCTTCGAGAAGGTCATCAACCCCTACCTCGCGGAGATGCTGCAACACCCTCAAACCATTGAGATGCGTGAGGGGTTGTTGCACATCCATGATGTTGAGGGACCAAGGAAGACCGGAAGCACGGAGGCAAGGCTCGAGGCATTGGAGAAACAAGTTTTCAAGTGCCAGGAGATGGTGGAGCGTGGACTCGACTCCAATCACATTATGATCACGGAGTTCACCAACAACCACAAGCTGGACATCGAGGACATTGGGGAGGCCATCTTCAAGCTTCATGAGAAAATCGAGCACCTCCAAGCCCAGATCTATGACCTGCAAAATCAAAACTGTGAGTATGAATATAGATTCAAAAGGATGAGTTTGGCTACAGATGTGAGGACTCAGGAGACTTGATCATCCTTCTATGATGGTGAGCCTATGCCTTGGAAGAGGGGCGACAAGCCTAAATCATCAACAACTCCAACTCTTTCACCAACAAAAGAGATATAATCACATGGGTATGGGCACTCCCCTTGGCAACTACCAAAAGTTTTTAGTATGATCTAGTTTTGAGTTTTGCTTTATGATCCCTCTATGTAATCGAGTCCGTGAGCTATATAATAAAGATTAGTGTTGAGTCAAGGGCTTGATGATTTTGCCATGATCTTGAGGGAATAAAATAAAAGAGAAGAAATAAAAAGAATAAAAGAGATCATATGGAACTTATGGAGAGTAATGAGCTCACATATAAAGAGTATGATGAATAAAAGTTGTTAAGAGTTGACAAACATTGTTTTGGTCATCGTTGCAATTAATAGGAAGTAATAAAGAAAGAGAGGTCTTCACATATAAATATACTATCTTGGACATCTTTTATGATTGTGAGAACTCATTAAAATATGATATGCTAAAGAGTTGACATTGGACAAGGAAGACAACGTAATGGGTTATGTTTTCTTACATCTAAGATAAATTATATTGCCATGGATCATCCAACATGGTTGAGCTTGCCTTTCCCCCTCATGCTAGCTACACTCTTTGCACCAAGTAGAGATACTACTTGTGCTTCCAAATACCCTTAAACCCAGTTTTGCCATGAGAGTCCACCATATCTACCTATGGATTGAGTAAGATCCTTCAAGTAAGTTGTCACCGGTGCAAGCAATAAAAATTGCTCTCTAAATATGTATGACTTATTAGTGTGGGAGAAAATAAGCTTTATACGATCTTGTGATGTGGAAGAAATAAAAGCGACAGACTGCATAATAAAGGTCCATATCACAAGTGGCAATATAAAGTGACGTTCTTTCGCATGAAGATTTGTGCATCCAACCTTAAAAGCGCATGACAACCTCCGCTTCCCTCTGCGAAGGGCCTATCTTTTACTTTTATCTCCCACCTTACATAAGAGTCATGGTGATCTTCACCTTTCCTTTTTACATTTTATCTTTTGGCAAGCATAATATGTTGGAAAGATCCCGGTATATATGGCTAATTGGATGTGAGTTTTCATGAACTATTATTGTTGACATTACCCTTGAGTTAAAACGTTGGGAGGAAAAACTATAAGCCCCTCTCTTTCTCTGTGTCCGATTAAGACTTCAAACTCATAAATATTGCGTGAGTGTTAGCAATTGTGAAAGACTAAAAGATGGTTGAGTATGTGGACTTGCTGAAAAGCTGTTATATTGACACTTTCCTATGTTATAATAAATTGCAATTGCTTCAATGACTGAGATTATAGTTTGTTAGTTTTCGATGAAGTTTATGATTCATACTTGAAATTGTGATTGAATTGCTACTCTAGCATAAGAGATCATATGACAATAATTATATAATCTGATGTTCTAAGAATGATCATGATGCCCTCATGTCCGTATTTTATTTTTATCGACACCTCTATCTCTAAACATGTGGACATATTTTTCGATTTCGGTTTTCGCTTGAGGACAAGCGAGGTCTAAGCTTAGGGGAGTTGATATGTCCATTTTGCATTATGCTTTTATATCGATATTTATTGCATCATGGGCTGTTATTACACATTATGTCACAATACTTATGCATATTCTCTCTTATTTTACAAGGTTTACATAAAGAGGCAGAATGCCGGCAGCTGGGATTCTGGGCTGGAAAATGAGCAAATATTAGAGACCTATTTTGCACAGCTCCAAAAGTCCTGAAACTTCACGGAAGAAGTACCAGAGAGGGGCCACTCACCAGCCACGAGGGTGGGGGCACGCCCCCCTGCCTCGTGGGCCCCCTGGTCGCCCTCCGATGCCCATCTTCTGATATATGGAGTCTTTCATTGAGGAAAAAATCATAAGCAAGCTTTCAGGACGAGACTCCGCCGCCACGAGGCGGAACCTTGGCGGAACCAATCTAGGGCTCTGGCGGAGCTGTTCTGTCGGGGAAACTTCCCTCCGGGAGGGGGAAATCATCACCATCGTCATCACCAATGCTCCTCTCATCGGGAGGGGGCCAATCTCCATCAACATCTTCACCAACACCATCTCCTTTCAAACCCTAGTTCATCTCTTGTATCCAATTCTTGTCTCTATGTCTGAGATTGGTACATGTAGGTTGCTAGTAGTGTTGATTACTCCTTGAAGTTGATGCTAGTTGGTTTATTTGGTGGAAGATCATATGTTCAGATCCTATATGCATATTAATACCCTCTGATTATGAACATGAATATGCTTAGCGAGTAGTTACGTTTGTTCCTGAGGACATGGAAGAAGTCTTGCTATTAGTAGTCATGTGAATTTGGTATTCGTTCGATATTTTGATGAGATGTATGTTGTCTCTCCTCTAGTGGTGTTATGTGAACATCGACTACATGACACTTCACCATTATTTGGGCCTAGAGGAAGGCATTGGGAAGTAATAAGTAGATGATGGGTTGCTAGAGTAACAGAAACTTAAACCCTAGTTTATGCGTTGCTTCGTAAGGGGCTGATTTGGATCCATATGTTTCATGCTATGGTTAGGTTTACCTTTATACTTTTATTATAGTTGCGGATGCTTGCGATAGAGGTTAATCATAAGTGGGATGCTTGTCCAAGTAAGGACGGTACCCAAGCACCGGTCCACCCACATACCAAATTTTCAAAGTACCAAACGCGGATCATATGAATGTGATGAAAACTAGCTTGATGATAATTCCCATGTGTCCTCGGGAGCGCTTTTATCTATATAAGAGTTTGTCTAGCCTTGTCCTTTGCTACAAAAAGGATTGGGCCACCTTGCTGCACTTTATTTACTTTTGTTACTTGTTGCTTGTTACAAATTATCTTATCACAAAACTATCTATTACCTATAATTTCAGTGCTTGCAGAGAATAACTTGCTGAAAACCACTTATCATTTCCTTCTACTCCTCGTTGGGTTCGGCACTCTTACTTATTGGAAGGACTATGATAGATCCCCTATACTTGTGGGTCATCATTATTTATGTGCAGAAACAAAAGTTCTTGGAATGACCTGAAACTCCACGGAGATTATTTTTGGAAATAATAAAAATACTGGCAAAGAATCAAGGCCAGGGGGGCCACACCCTAGCCACGAGGGTGGGGGGCGCGCCTGCCCCCTGGGCGCGCCCCCTGCCTCGTGGCCCCCCTGGAGCTCCACTGGTCTCAACTCCAACTCCATATATTCGTGTTCGGGGGGAAAAATAAAGGAGAAAGATTCATCGTGTTTTACGATACGGAGCCACCGCCAAGCCCTAAACTCTCTCGGGAGGGCTGATCTGGAGTCCATTAGGGGCTCCGAAGAGGGGAATCCGTCGCCGTTGTCATCATCAACCAACCTCCATCACCAATTTCATGATGCTCACTGTCGTGCGTGAGTAATTCCATCGCAGGCTTGCTGGACGGTGATGGGTTGGATGAGATTTATCATGTAATCGAGCTAGTTTTGTTAGGGTTTGATCCCTAGTATCCACTATGTTCTGAGATTGATGTTGCTATGACTTTGTTATGCGTAATGCTTGTCACTAGGGCCCGAGTGCCATGATTTCAGATGTGAACCTATTATGTTTTGATGAATATATGTGAGTTCTTGATCCTATCTTGCAAGTGTATAGTCACCTACTATGTGTTATGATCCGTCACCCCCGAAGTGACAATAATCGGGACCACTCTCGGTGATGACCATAGTTTGAGGAGTTCATGTATTCACCATGTGTTAATGCTTTGGTCCGATACTCTATTAAAAGGAGGCCTTAATATCCCTTAGTTTCTGCTAGGACCCCGCTGCCACGGGAGGGTAGGACAAAAGATGTCATGCAAGTTCTTTTCCATAAGCACGTATGACTATATTCGGAATACATGCCTACATTACATTGATGAACTGGAGCTAGTTCTGTGTCACCCTAGGTTATGACTGTTACATGATGAACCACATCCGGCATAATTCTCTATCACCGATCCATTGCCTACGAGCTTTCCACATATTGTTCTTCGCTTATTTACTTCTCCGTTGCTATTTTTATCATCACTATAAAATGCCAAAAATATTACTTTTGCTACCGTAACCACTACTATCATATTACTTTGCTACTAAACACTTTGCTGCAGATATTAAGTTTCCAGGTGTGGTTGAATTGACAACTCAGCTACTAATACTTGAGAATATTCTTTGGCTCCACTTGTGTCGAATCAATAAATTTGGGTTGAATACTCTACCCTCGAAAACTGTTGCGATCCCCTATACTTGTGGGTTATCACCTACTTCTTGACTATCTTCCTCAAGTCTACCAACACGACAGGATCCCCGGTGTTGGATGTCGACGTATGAGGAGACGACCTAGTGGAAGGGGTGTCACTAGCAATGGAGGCACCCTTGTTCAATCGGGCAGAAACACGGGTTGGGGTTGGTGTTTGTTTCTTCATAACTGCTCGTCCACCAGCCATCGTCTCACTTCACGTATAAAAACTAGCAAAAAAGGTACCAAGTGTCAGACACGAAAATGAAAAAAGGGTCGGTCTGTTAAAAAGGAGAGACAAACAAAACACTAAATAGATGTCGAACCTCCCCCTAGCAGCCAAGGGATCGGTCCTAGACCTCTTGCCAGCAGAGCCCTGCCCAACATCCTCTGGAGCCCTGCCCTCTTTGAGGGCGACACCCCCTTGTCTCTCGCAACTGTCTGTTCTTTAACTTTCTCCGATGAGGGACATCTGGTGCAGCCTTGTCCTTCTTACCACCTGCACGAACTTCAACATATTCATCATCGTCGGTTTAATGTTGCACATTCTCCATGTCATCATCATCGTCCTTGTCGAGACCAACATCTCCATCTAGTTCATCTTGCGTGCCAGGAAGCTCCTGGGAGCTGTTGTAGACATACCGGCCACGACAACCAGTTGGCCGATGTGTCCATTCTGCAACGAATGGAGTGAACTGCCTCGCAACCACGTCGCTGTCAGAGCCATTAAGGGACGTCCAATCCTCGACCAACTTCCCGAGCAAGCTGGTCATTCCGGAAGCAAATTGCCCAATTAGATGCTCAATAGGTGCCCTCGCCTGTGCACGAAACAAGAAGCAACAGTAACCAACCATATTAGAGTCATGTGCGCAATATCAAATAAACCAAAACAATCATAGAGATATATCAAAAAAGAAGAAGAGATATTTTTTTGAAAAAACAAAATAAAAATCATTGATTACCTCAGTAGGACAAGACAGAGCTGAGTGCACGCCCATCCAGTTGCCAAAGTTTTGAGGCCCACCAAACACACTGTAGTCTATAGCATGCTTGGCCATCAGCTGGAAATCATCAAAAAAACAGCTAGGATGTAAGAGAGAAAATAAGGAACACTAACTAACGGTTCATGTATTGAAAAAAAAAAGAGGGAGAGAATATAAGTTTCAACACGGTTGGCGGAGTTGCCGTGTGGCATCGGACATGGGTGCCATGCGCAGACAGACATGGCCAACAAGGTATTCATCTCTTGTTAGCCACAAATGGTAACCGTATGGGGATTTTTTTCATATGTTATGCGGCATCGAAATTGAAGAATGTCATGCAAAGAAAGGAGGCAGAACTAACCTGTAGTTTCCCATATTTCGTATCAGTTATCTTGTCCGCGGCAAGCACAACCTTGACAGTATCATACGTCCATGCAAAGACAGCAAACTTATGTGGAGATGGCGGGCCTCCTATCCCAGTAAAGTCAACAGTGGACAGATCAAGACGATCGACGTACATGAGCTGGTGTATACAATAAAAAAGAAAAATATGTGAGTTGCCATCAGGCTATGTTGAAAAAAGAAGCTAATGTATGTTCCTTTAGTCATCAAGTTGAAGGGGATGAAAAAACAAATTGTTGCCATCTATTTGTGTTAGTTGCCATCATGCTGTGCTGGTAGTTGCCATCTTGTTATAATGATAGTTGCCACAAGGTCAACATCATGGTTGCCATGCATATTGTATAAATAAAGAGTGGATGTATGAAATGAACAATTTTTGTGTGTGCTGTTGAAAAATGCTATTGCCTTGTAGGTAGCAACCATGGATGCCATGGATCAAACAGAAGTCGCCTTCACACGTAAAAAAATGACATAAAACAAATGAAAAACAAACGGGTTGCATTGCATGATCTTATACGGTTCACACTTATGAACAACTCACATGTTGATTTGGGAAAATATTCAACGTGGTAAGAGTGTTTGTAAAGGAGTATGGAAAAATGCCATTAAGTGGAGTCGACAACCCTTCTGGTACATCTTGTTTGAGAATGCATCATGCAGGAAGTCCATGATGAATTTACACCAATTCATGTTCTTCACGACTTTCAGCTTCGCCTGCACGACACAAATTTCAGGACAAGAAGTTGCCGCATCAGCATTCAAATGAAAAAACATCAAAACACTGACAGTGACTAGCTTCCAGATGACATCAGAATCAAAAGATTGAAAGGAAGAAAGAAGTAGAGAGAGAGAGAGAGAGAGCATTCACCGGGATGGGGAAGCACTTGTTGCTTGGGCGAAGAGATGTGGTAGGCGCAAAAACAGCTAAGATCAGGTACATGAGGAGTTTCATCTTAAAAACCTCGCCATGGGTTTTCATGCCCTCCAGCGAATTTGCCAGCACAGTCGTGTTCGGCATGGATGCCATCCCAGAAACAAACGGGCGAACAACGCTTCCTCGATCTTATTATTGACCTCGTACTGGACTTTGGTTTCTCCACGGGGCACACCCAAAGTGCAGAACATAGATTCCTCATCCAACAATAGTCTTCCATGTCCCGGAATCACAAATTCCCTGGAGGCAGTATCATAAATCTCACCGAGCCAGTCGCATACAGGGTTCACTAGATTCTTGCACCGAACATCCATCAAAGCCTGCATCCCCATCTCACCAGCAGCTCCTTTCTGCTCGTCAGTAAATCCCTCGGTCAATATAGTCAGGCGTTCTTGCGAATCCCTATTGCGATAACGTTTCTTCTTCTGCATAACAGAAGAAAAGATCATTTATTGCCATGTTTCAATGTCGTGAAAATTTAGTTTCTAATGGAAGATTGCAAACTCAATGTGACATTAAAACATATGTGGGTGGAAAATTACCTGATCGCCATCTTTTGTCCGTCCAGTTGCGCGATTATGTTGCGGTAACTCCATGAAGTCATCATCATTGTCTTGATGGTCGCCGCGAACCATTGTGCTGAGGTAAGCACAAAACAAATGTCAGTGTGAAATAAAAACACAGCCGACAGATACACAAAGAACTGCATAAAGTAAGTATTCACTTGATATCATCGATGAAACAGAAAATCAAAACTCTAATGGTTGCCCCAATGTTTAAGCATCTGAAAGAGGACAGTAATTGCCATGTGATGAACATATACAAAAAAGGCAGAGAAAATAAATCAAAATGGAAAAGCAAATGCAGAAGCATAGCAAACTGGACGTGTATGAACTTATGAAGGAAGCAGTTGCCACCTAAAAGAATGTACTTGCCACATGGGCTCAATTGAAAAGTGGCAAGATGGGGCAAGATCATAGGAACACCCACTCCCCCTATGATTGTCCAACAAGAAATGCGGCAACTAAACACATTGGCTTCATTTAAAAATGTACAGATCATAAGGCACTTAAACAATGTTCAAGTTGCCATGTTAGCACAAGACAATACAAAGAAAAGCACACATCTTCCACTGCACAAACATATAATATGGCAACTCACACCCTGTCCTCATATAAAAAATGAGTTGCCATATGTTCACAGGCAAATGTACTAGGTTGAAATTGCCATGTTAAAATGCAAGACAGTTCAAAAAGTGCTAATAACATCTACTAAACAACCTGTAATGTGGCAGTTCACACCCTAGCCTCATATTAAAAATGAGTTGCCATGTAATACAGCGAAATATGTTCAGATATCACAAGTCAGCATGGCAAAACGCAAATTGAGTCTATAGTATAGTGAATTTGCCAATTATCCTGCCTACAGCATGGCAACGGCCATAGTGTGTTCACAAAATTAGTTGTCGCATGGAAAGCACATTTGTGACAACTGACACGGTTGATCAGGAAATTAGTTGTCATCCAGTGCAGATAGTTGCTGAAACTGTCATGGCTTCCTTTGTACTACGCTTTGAAATAGAACTACCTAGATCTAGGGTCCATTGGCAACTATCATACCCTGAAATTCAACAACGAAAAACTTCCTGCACTAATGGCAATAGCATTTCAAGGCAATACATAACTAACAACTAGAAAAACGCCGGCTCAATCGCAAGGCAAAACCCGGATGTGGCTGCGGACAGGCCGAGCCACACCGGCATGACTGCCACCGCGGCAGCGACGAAACTGCGCAATGCCACCCTAAACGGCAAGCACGGGACTCGGCCGCCGATGGGAACGCCGGAGCACCACGAATCCGTCGGAATCTCAATGAATCTCGAGCGGAAAATTGACCACAGAGGGGAGGGGAATGCAAGCAGGGAATGTGAGCGTGGGAAGGAGCATTACCTTCAATCAGCGGGCACTCCGGCGAAGACGCTCCGGTCCGATGAGCCCCACCGACGGCTGCGAATGCCATCGACTCTTCCGCCTCCGCCGCCGCCTTCTCCTCTCGGCTTCTCCTCCAATCGACTGAACTGCTATGGATGGTGGGTTGGGTGAGTAATTAAGTGGAGCGAGTAAATGGAACCGCGAGGGGAGGGGGCGAAGTGCAAGACGTGGTTGACGACAACCGCAGTCGGGCGTGCGCGTGTGGGCGCCACGGCAGTTCCACCGCACGCCTCCGACTGGCAACCGTTGACCACGGAGAGGAAAATGGCGGGCGGGCGAACTCTCTCACACGCCACACACGCGAGTTGTACTACGTGGCACACAAATCACCCATTTCATGCCAAGATTCGTGCAGAGGTGACTGGACCGCGATGGAGGCGTGTGGGTGAGTTGGCTAACGCCCACACGTGTGGGCGTTAGTGTTTCCGTAATTCTTTGGTATATTTGAAATCGCACAAGAATAACTAATACATGATTGCTTAGCTTAATGTTTAAGATAAATGTTTTATTTAGAAAATGATAAATGTGTTTCTCTGTTGCACCAGCTATCTTTAATACTCCTATATGGCATGTTTCTATCTACCTTTGAATGCTAACTATTGGGATAAAGCTGGTGCTAACCCCCAGTAAGCGAGCTTTGCCAATCTGAAGGGGCCTTCAAGGCCATGTGAATAAAGTCACCTTCGTTAAGAAACAAAAGATAGGCCAGGAGGTCGAATGATACGAGTCCTAATATCTTCGCGTGTGTCTTCTAGAGCAAAGGTGGTGCGTAATTGTAGGATGCGACGGCGTGCAACTTTTTTTGCCACAACTCGGTTCTAATGTCTTATTGTGTGCTTTGTGAACTGATCAAGTAGTATCTACTACTCGGTAGCTGCCTGCAGCCGGCGCATGCCCAGGCGCTGGATTCCGAGCGCTTGTGCCATGCTAATATCTCGCCTGGACACACCCTGGCTAGGTAAACCAAACATGCATCTGGTTCTACAAATGTTAAACGGTTTTGCTAAAACTCATCTAGCTGAGTTCTAGTTATGTCTCATTTACTTTTATAGCCATTGGATGTGGTGCTATAAGATGCGTGTGTGCTGACGTAGGTTGGTACTTCTTCTCTATCTATTTTGTTTTCCACCTGAATGAGACCAAATTATATCTCATCTAAATGAGTTCTAGGCACTCCCAAAATTAAAGATGTTTTCCCGATGTCACCCATTCCGAAGCCTTGCTTGCATGCACCACGCTCGCATCCATCAAGTGATTTCGTATTTACACACTTACCGAACAAAATATCCTATACGTGCCTCTGCTTAGGATCAAAACATTGCTAATCACGGGGGCGGATAATCGTGTGTGTACGTGTGTGAGAACCAACTTCTAGGCAGCAGGGAACGACAAAGATGATACTACTACTCCCTCTCTTCCGGTTTATAGGACTCAGTTCAAAAATCTCACCAACCAAGATACATGGTGAGTGGCGGAATAATTTTTGTAGTTTGCAAAAGTACTTCATTAATGCATTTGTTTTCCTAAAAATATATGTTTACAAATACGTTAATTCAATGCATGCATGACCAATAAATGACCAAAAACATTTACATGCATAGATGGTTTCTTCTTAATGCTTGTATGCAGTAATTTGATGAATCTTGAAATCTGAACATGGGACGAGGAACAACTAAATGGGGACTTCTAAAATGGAAAAACTAATATTAATATTTAGAGATAAGCTCTATAAACCGGAACGGAAGGAGCAGCTATAGTGGTCAGAGCCCCAAGGTAATAAACAGGCACATGGTGAAGTTATTTTCATGTATCTCCCTGCCATGTTGATGGCTCTAAGTACAGGGCAATTATGAACCATGATATTACAAGAAATTAGTCCAATCGTTTACTAATTTTCACGAGTGAAATCTATTCTTTGCCTGATCAAGGTAGGGGCCTGAATTATTTTAATCTTGAGTGAAATATGCATCTACATCCCTGGTTAGATAAAATCCGGTGTGACCGAATATCAGTAACAACTTGTAGACATTTGTTTACACTGGTAGGATCCTTATCTCAGCATTTCAATCATTCAATGCCCACAACTTAATTTATTCATTGAAGCTCGACATCAGTGCCTAGAATAATATGCAAATATAAATCAGCTAACATAGCTAAATCCTGCTACCGGCCGCACTAGAACATCCTAATCTTGTAAATTATACTTAAATGAAACTCACGGCAAGAAGTAACATGCAATATATGGATTGGGGCCACAAGACTATGCATTCAAGAAGGTAGCAAAACCTGTCACGAACATTTCTTGAACTAGTAAATAAAGGAAGAACATGTGATTTTACCATCGACTTCACTTGACCCAACACGTGAAGTTTGGATTTCAATAGAGGAATATTGATACTCCATGACCAGCCTTCAGATAGGCGATGACAGATGTCATTGTTATACATAATTTCTTCATAATTTATATACATATATGCCCTCCGATCTATTAGTGTTGCACCGGCCATGTTTAGATGAATGGTCTCCAAGAGGGAGTTGTATATGTTGGTTGGGTTCAATCTTGCAAGAATCTACCAGGGCAACTGAAATTCGAAAGGCTTGTATTGTATTGTTGCCACTAAGGAAGAAAAGATAATTGTGTAGTTGTCATGGTGATGAGCTAGCTTGGGGTAAAGACAGTATATTAGCAACATTATGTCATCATCCTTAAAGCAAAGTTCTATTTTATTTAAAACCTTTGAGATGCATGTCGAATAGTTGTTTTGGGTTAGAGTATTAGCTATAGATGTAGTTGCATGACGGTCTTCACCCGGAACCTTGACAAGGAGAGGAGAACCACAATGACATCTTCTAGAAGAAAACAACGGCGGTGGGCGCCGGCGTCGTCGACGCCAAAGCACGAAGCTTTTGCTCAGCAACCCACCTGTACCACCATGGGGTCTTCAGGACAACCGTGACGAGCATAGACCCCCAAATATAGATCTGCGATCGCCACTATCAAAGACAGATAGCAGGCTCGAGCCACTCACTATGGTACCGACCCCTCGCCGCCCACACGACCAAGAGGCCAAGCCACCACTGTCGTGGTTCTAAGTCTGACAGTAGTGTAGGGGGGTAAGTATGGAGAGGCAAGATCTTAGCTATGGAGAAGTTGTAAGCACACAAGGTTTACGAGTTCAGGCCCTTCTCGGAGGAAGTAATAGCCGTACGTCTCGGAGCCCGGAGGCGGTCGACTGGATTATGCGTGTATGAATTACAGGGGTCCGAACCCTTGTCTCGGAGGAGAGGGGTGGCTTATATAGAGTGCGCCAGGACCTCAGCCAGCCCATGTTACAAAGGGTTCAATGTACATTAAGGCAGGGCGTTACTGGTAACGCTAGTAATAAAGTGCTATGATGACCATAAAAGCTACTTACTAACCGACCGTTAGCATGCGGAGTGCCTTCAGGTCTCTTGACTGTCGAGTGGCTTGGTCTTGGTCGAGTGGTTGCTTCTTGGTCGAGTATCTTCAAGTCTGTCGAGTGGAACACCTCCAAGTCGATTGAAAGATGATTTCTTCTGGAGATGTCCTTGGGTAGGCCAGTTTGGACAGGTCCATGCCCCTACCCTAGGTACATAGCTTCATCATTAGACCCCGAATGGATCGAGGTTTGAGTGGAAAAGGGATTGAGCACTTCTCCGACTCGTTTTTCATGCCGTGAGCATTTCTTGTTTCGGATCAATGAACCTGAGCGATGGTAGTGACTTCCTTTCCAGTCGCCTTGATCCATTCTTAGGTTTTTGTCGAGTGAGTTTCTTTACTTGAAAGGCTCCGAGTGACGGTGCGGAGGAGATCTTTGGTTTGACAAGTTGTTCCGCTGCCCGCAGATTTCGTGGGATCCGAATTTTGGAAAGCGCGCGGGACGGGGGAGGCCGCAGTAATCGGATGGGATAGAGCGGAGCCGCCTCGATCCCCGTGCCACCTTTTTCGCCACGTATCGCGTGCGCGTTTGTTACGGGATTTCACAAAACCGCCCGGGCCTACCAGTCGGCCACTCGGAAGCGGCCTCATATAAGGCGTTGGACCGGGGTCCCCCGAACAGTGCGTCCCCATTATCTCTTCTCCTCTTCACGCCCCTCCGCTGCGCTCGCTCTCGCCCTCGCGCCACTGTTCCGTACGCGTCTCGCTGGCGACGATGGGGAAGGAGAACACAGCATCTCTGGAGCGGGCAAAGAAGGCGACGGCGAGGTCGAAGGGGAAGGCGGCCAGTCGGGGCGGATCCTCCTCGCGAACCGGCCTGCCGAAGGGCTGGATCCAGGGCGACTGGATCCACTCGAAGCTCACCCAAGAAGACCTCGACGACCTGGCCGAAGGAGGGCTGATCCCCTATGACTCTGCGTGGCTTCCGGGGAAGGAATCCGAGCCGCAACCCTGGGAGGGTGAGCGCATTCTTCTTGCCACCCACGTCGATCGTGGATTTTCCTTGCCTCCCCACCCTTTCTTTCGAGGATTTCTGAATTTCTTTGGGGCACAACTCCACCATTTTACTCCCAACACAATCGTTTATCTCGCCGCTTTCATTTCTTTGTGTGAGAATTTCCTGGGTTGCCAGCCTCACTGGGGTCTTTTCAAGCATATTTTCACTTGTCGCTCCCAGATAGTGAAAAAGGCTAATCCGAGTGACGAGAGGACTCAAGTGATCTAGATGTGTGGGGGTCTTGGTATCTAGATGAGAGGAAAAGCTCTTTTCCAGCCATGATTCTTCCCGACTCAGTTCGCGGATGGCAGTCGACCTGGTTCTACTGCAAAGACCAGTCGACGCCAGGGCAGTGGACTGGCCTCCCTCCCTTTACCATGGACCGAGTGAGGAAACCATCCCCTTTGAAGGTGCTCCCGGAGGAGAAGGCGCAGGTGAGGGTGCTGGTCGAGCGAGTGGTCCAGCTTATCCGTGACGGGGTCACCGGTATGGATCTCTTGGAGGTTTTCCTTCAGCGGCGCATCCAGCCTCTTCAAGCCCAAGACCATCCGATGTGGATGTATTCGGGTCTTGAAGACTCCACTCGGATTCACCCGGAGGAGGTCGACGACGACACACTGGAGAAGTGGCTGTCGGGCCTGACCGGAAACAAGGACAACCCCAGGGGAGCCAGGAGAGTTCCTCCATTCGACCAGTCCCATGTACCAGAGAAGGTCTGATTCTGAGATTTTGCTTGTTATCTGAATTGACTCGTGCAGCTGCCTATACTGCGTCGACTGACTTTGTTCTCTCTCTGCTTTCCTTCAGGCCATTATTAAAATGTATTCAATGCCAAACGGAGAGCAAGAGCAAGATCTGGAAGGCGAGGCGAGCGGTGGCGACAGTGTCGAATGGACTTCTGACGGTGAAGGGGATGGAGACAGCGACGAATCAAGCGTCGGAGAAGAAGTCGAGTCGCCTCCTCGCAGGGAGAGGCGATCCAAGCTTGACCAAGAACAGTCGAGCGCCCGTGAAAAGGCAACTACTCAGGCTGGTCAGTCTTCGAAGCGTCCTTAGATCTCTTCACCAACCCCGACCGAGAAAGCGCCAAAGCACCCCAAAGTTGCAGAGCTAAAGACTCGGAAGGCGTTGCCGAAGATTAAGATTGACATCCTCGTCGCTTCCACGTGAGTGTCTCCCTTTATATTCACTCGACGATCCGCGTTGTTTGTTTTTCTTGTTTTAACCGGACGAACTTTGGAACTGTCAGCGCTGCCACTTTCGGGACCTCAGCTTACAGGTACGATGATGAGGTGATGGAGGATGCGGTCACTTCTAATCCGGGTATGATTTCTGCCATACTGTCTTTGTTTGGTCGATTCAACTGCAATGTGCATCATTGGGTGATGTGATTTTGGCAATTGAACTTTGCATAGCTCCCAACATTATTGACCTCCCCGATGATGATGAAGAGCCCGAGAGGCCTTTGACGAGGAAGAATAGGCAGGCTCCTACAAGCGAGGCGCTACAGTCGACGCCGAGGGCGGAACCAGTCGTCCAGGACACTGGCGACACCAATCGGGGTTCTGTTACCTTTGATGTTCCACTGTCGAGTGCCTTGCCTTCTTCGTCGACTGCTCAGGCTCCCGTCGACCCACCTTTAGTTTTTGCGACCCATCATGTCCTAGAGGACGAAGCGAATGCTGCCAAGGAAGCCATACGTCAGGCGGGCATCATGATGGAGAAGATGAGGACGGTGTGGGACGCCAGTCAGGCCGCCTACAACGCCATCTCGGCTCTCCAAAGCAACGTTCAGGTTAGTTGGTCACTGCTTGTTCTGTTAGGATATGCTATCTGAAGACTCTTTCGAAAAATCTTTGCACCTGTACACCCAGTGGGTGTGTTGATTGAAATTTTTGAACCGGTGGGGGCACACTGAGTGCACCCACTGGGTGTAGTCCCCGAGACTACAGTGGACTGCTGGCAGTCGACTGTAGTCGTTGTATTTTTTCGAATGTAAACCAAACTGGTAGCTTGTCTCTTCCACTCGGTCTGGATGAGTGGGATCAGAACCGGTGGGGGCACGCAAAGTGCACCCACTGGGTGTAGTCCCCGAGACTACGGCGGACTGCTGGCAGTCGACTGTAGTCTAAGTTCTACTTTCTCTCTTTCTCTTTTTTTTACTTCCTGCACTCGACTTCAGCTGGCTGGCCGACTGGGATCAGAACCAGTGGGGGCACGCAAAGTGCACCCACTGGGTGTAGTCTCCGAGACTATGGTGGACTACGGGCAGTCGACCGTAGTCTTAGCACTTATTGTCTTTGTCGTTTTTTGCTGTAAAATAACTTCTCCTCTTTGATTGCAGAAATCTTGTGATCTTGGAGCTCGCTTTGCTGACTTGGAGAAACAACAAATCCAACTGAACCTTGACTTGGAGCTGGCCAAGACATAGCTGCAAAAGGCTAAGGATGGCGCCAATGGTAAGACGAGTTTGTCGACTGGTTTGTCTTGGGCTTGAGTACTCTTCTGCTCTTTCTGAATCAAGCATCATTTCTTTGCAGAAAAACTAAGAGAAGCTCTGGCGAAGAAGGATCGGGATTTGGCTGCTGCTCGAAAGGAAGCTGACGACAGAACCACTCTGGTTGAACAGAAACTAGCTTCGGTCGGCTAGTTGGAAGAAGAGAATACCAAGCTGAAATCTGCGCTAAATGAAGCCAACAAGGAGTGCTCGCGTTGGAAGAAGGAGAACCTCAACCTAGGCGAGAAGATGGAAGGCATTGCTCACAGGACGGACGATCTGGAGAGCTATCTGAGGAGCCTTGCCAAGAAGTTGTTCATCAAGCTTGAAGGTGCACATTTTGTTTGGACTGATGTTTTTTTGCGTCGACTCGACGTATGTAAATTGACTTATCCTTGGATCGTGAATGCAGAGTTTTGCCAGAACTTCAAGGAGGAGACTGGGCGGATCGAACCAGGTTTGGATCCAGTCAATTCTCCCATGAAAGATGAAATTGCCATGAATCTGCTCCGACTGGAATCTCGCATCGACGGTGTCGTGGACTACTTGGCTCGACTGAAGGTCGCCATGTCACGGATCGACCCGGCACTTTGGCCAGAGGCCACGCTCCAAAACAATCTTGAGTCCCTGATGACTCGACTTAACGAAATCTTCTGCTCGGTGTGGCACTGATGTGGCTCTGTCTTTGGTTCGTGTCCACTGCAAGGAGGTGCGACAAGATAAGCTGGCCGCAATCAAGGTCGCCAACACCCAGAAGCATGACTTCCGAACTTTTATGGAGACTTTCATTGCTGCAGCCACTCGGATTGCCGATGGCGTCGACCTGGACGAGTTCGTCGAGCCTGCCAGCCCTCTTCCTGCGGAGTGAGAAAACTTTTATACCTCACCTTAAATTTGCCTCGGAATGTCGAGTGTTTTTGTAACTGTTAAACTCTTTTGGGCTGAATGCCTGAGCACTTTGATCTGTGGTCCAGACCCTTTAGGATTTATCTGGACTCGGTTTATCGTTGATTATCTTTATGAATCCCCTGTCGAGTGGAAATAGTTCTTCTTTCAAGACAACTTTTCTGTATTTGTGGCGCAGCTCCGAAGGAGAAGGTAGCAGTCGACCTGCACCTCGTCGTCCTTGCGGATCGGCGATGGAGCGCTCGTTGTATTTGTGGCAAAGCTCCCCAAAGAGGAGGTGGCAATCGACCTTGTTACTGTGGAGCAGGATGGAGTGCATGTTGTATTTGTGGCGAAGCTCCCCAAGGAGGAGGTGACCGTTGACCTGCACCTTGTTACTGCAGAGCAGGATGGAGTGCATGTTGTATTTGTGGCGAAGCTCCCCAAGGAGGGGGTGGCAGTCGACCTGCACCTCGTTACTGCAGAGTGGGATGTGTTTTGTACTTAGGCGAGTGCCTGACTGCAGCTAAGTCCTCAAATGAGAGAACTTAGGCAAGTACTGGACTGCAGCTAAGCCCCCGAATGGGAGGACTGCTCTCCACTCGGTAGGCTTTTTTCAAACTTAGGCGAGTGTCTGACTGCAGCTAAGTCCTCAAGTGAGAGAACTTGGGCGAGTACTGGACTGCAGCTAAGCCCCCGAATGGGAGGACTGCTCTCCACTCGGTAGCATTTTTTTC
>NC_041388.1:612581382-612597611 GCF_002162155.2 Triticum dicoccoides | reverse complement strand
ACTGCATCTAAGCCCCCGAGTGGGAGGGTTGCTCTCCACTCGGTAGGATTTTTTCAAACTTAGGCGAGTGCCGGACTGCAGCTAAGTCTCCAAGTGAGAGAACTTAGGCGAGTACTGGACTGCAGCTAAGCCCCTGAGTGGGAGGGTTGCTCTCCACTCGGTAGGAGTTTTTCAAACTTAGGCGAGTGCCAGACTGCAGCTAAGTCTCCAAGTGAGAGAACTTAGGCAAGTACTGGACTGCAGCTAAGCCCCCGAGTGGGAGGGTTGCTCTCCACTCGGTAGGATTTTTTTTCAAACTTAGGCGAAGCGGATTCGCAGCTAAGCCACCCACTGGGGGATTTCTCACATAAACAAAAACAATAATAATCACTGGGAAAATTATAACGCTCTTGTCTTTGAAAAAATAAACTACAGGAGTTTTTTCTTATTACATCTTATCCGAGTGAGAATTCAAGTATAAAAGGGGCGGAGTAGCTCCGCATTCCAGGATCACAGCTCATCAATATGGCGATCGACATTGTAGAGGTGTTATGCTCCATTGTGGAGGACTCTGGTGACTATGAAGGGGCCTTCCCAAGTAGGAGCGAGTTTGTGTGGTTTCTGCTGATCCACTCGGAGGACTAAGTCTCCTTCTTGGAAGGCTCGACTCTTCACGTTTCTGGCATTGAATCGATGCAAGTTTTGCTGATAGATGGTCGATCGAATCATGGTCGTTTCTCTTTCTTCTTCCAAGAGGTCGACTGCATCCTGCCGGGCTTGTTCTGCTTCATCTTCAGAGTAGAGCTCGACTTAGGGAGCATTGTGAAGCAGGTCACTCGGCAAGACTGCCTCGGCTCCGTAGACCAGAAAGAATTAGGTTCTTCCGGTTGATCGGTTCGGGGTTGTCCTCAATCCCCAAAGGACTGATGGAAGCTCGTCGACCCATGCACCTGCTGCGTGCTTGAGATCGCGCATCAATCAGGGTTTCGGTCCTTTGAGAATTAGGCCGTTTGCCCTTTCTGCTTGCCCATTCGACTGGGGGTGAGCGACCAAAGCATAGTCGACCCGAGTGCCCTGAGAGGCGCAAAAGGCCCTGAATTTGTCGGAATCAAAGTTTGACCCATTGTCAGTGATGGTGCTGTGCGGAACTCCATATCTGAATATCAACTCTCTGATAAAACTGATAGCAGTGCAAGCATCAAGATTCTTGATAGGCTTGGCTTCATTCCATTTGGTGAACTTGTCGACTGCTACCAACACATGAGTGAAGCCGCTCCTGCCCGTTCTCAGTGGTCCAACCATGTCCAGCCCCCAAACAGCGAAGGGACAGACGAGTGGAATGGTTTTCAGGGGTGATGCGGGCTTGTGCGACATATTGGAGTAATACTGACATCCTTCACATTTGTCGACTATCTCTTTTGCCATCTCATTGGCTCTTGGCCAGTAGAATCCCGCTCGGTATGCTTTAGCCACAATGGTCCGAGAGGACGCATGATGACCACAGGTCCCCGAGTGGATATCATCAAGGATCATCTGACCTTCTTCTGGTGTAATACACTTCTGGCTGACCCCAGTCGCGCTTTCTCTATATAACTGTCCCTTTATGACTGTAAAGGCCTTAGATCGACGGACGATCTGTCGAGCCTCTTCTTCGTCCTCTGGGAGTTCTTTCCTTAGGATGTACGCGATGTACGGTACTGTCCAGACGGGAGTGATGACCAAGACTTCCATGATCAGATCGACCACAGCTGGAACTTCAACTTCAGTCGGATCCGTGGCACTTTTTGGCTGCGGGGCCTCTTCAGTGAAGGGATCCTCCTGAACTGATGGTGTGTGGATGTGTTCCAAAAACACATTGCTGGTAATGGCTTCTCTTTTGGAACCTATTTTTGCCAGATCATCAGCTGCTTGATTTTTCAGTGGGGGTATGTGATGAAGTTCTAACCCCTCGAATTTCTTCTCCAGCTTTCTCACTGTATTGCAATAACCAGTAATGGCTGGACTTCTGACGTCCCATTCTTTCATCACCTGATTAACCACCAAATCTGAGTCGCCATAGACCATGAGGCGACGGACGCCGAGTGAAATGGCCATGCGCAACCCATATAAAAGTGCTTCGTATTCTGCCTCATTGTTGGAGGAATCAAAGTGGATTTGAAGAACATATCTGAGTTTATCTCCTCTGGGGGAGACCAACACCACTCCAGCACTGGAACCATTCAGCATCTTGGAACCGTCGAAGAACATGGTCCAATGCTCCGAGCGAACCTGAGTCGGCAGTTGCTGTTCAATCCACTCGGCGACAAAATCTGTGATTGCCTCGGACTTGATAGCTTTCTTTGCCTCAAACTTGATATCTAGAGGAAGGAGTTCAATCGCCCATTTTGCCACTTGACCAGTTGCATTCCTATTATGCAGGATCTCTGACAATGGAGCGTCGCTGACGACTGTAATGGAATGATCAGAGAAGTAGTGAGCAACTTTCTTTGTGGTCATATAAATCCCATATACAAGCTTCTGATAATGAGGATATATTTGCTTCGATGGGGTCAAGACTTCAGAAATATAATATACTGGGCGCTGAACTTTGAAGGTTTTTCCTTCTTCCCGCTCGACCGTAGGTACCATACTGACGACTTGTCCTGTGGCTGCAATGTAAAGCAGCAAAGGCTCCTTGCTGATTGGGGCAGCAAGCACCAGCTGGGTGGAGAGCAGAGCTTTGAGCTCTGCAAATGCTGCATCAGCTTCAGGAGTCCACTCGAACTTGTCGGACTTCTTCATCAATCGGTAAAGAGGCAATGCCTTTTCACCGAGACGAGATATGAATCGACTTAGGGCGGCCAAGCAACCAGTAAGCTTTTGGACGTCATGCACTCGCATAGGACTTTTCATTCGGAGTATAGTACCGACTTTTTCTGGATTGGCGTCGATTCCCCGTTCGGAAACGAGAAAACCGAGTAATTTTCCGCCAGGAGCTCCGAATGTGCACTTTGATGGATTAAGCTTGATATCATACCTCCTGAGGTTGGCAAAGGTTTCAGCAAGGTCAGTCAGCAGGTCGGAACCCTTCCGTGACTTGACCACAATATCATCCATGTACGCCTCCACATTCCGACTGATTTGAGTGAGCAAACACTTCTGAATCATCCTCATGAATGTGGCTCCGGCATTCTTGAGGCTGAATGGCATGGTAACATAATAGAAGCACCCGAATGGAGTGATGAAAGCTGTTTTGATCTCGTCAGGCCCATACAGACGGATCTGATGGTACCCGGAATAGGCGTCTAAAAAAGACAGTCGCTCACATGGTCGATGCGGGGGAGAGGAAAATGATCTTTCGGGCAGGCCCGATTGATATGTTTAAAGTCAATGCACATGCGAAGTGACTTGTCCTTCTTGGGGACCATGACAACGTTGGCGAGCCACTCGGAGTGGTAGATTTCTTGGATGAACTCCGCTGCTAAGAGCTGAGCCACCTCTTCGCCAATGGCCTTTCTCTTCTGGACGGCGGACCATCGAAGATGTTCTTTGACAGGTTTTACTTTTGAGTCGACTCTTAGGCGATGCTCAGCCAGCTCCGTGGGAACACCCAGCATGTCAGAAGGCTTCCATGCTAAAATGTCCCAGTTCTCAAGGAGGAACTGGATGAGCGCTTCTTCCTATTTGGAGTCGAGTGTTGGCGAGATATGAGTTGGAGCAGCGCTGGGGTCGGTCGGGTGGATGTGAGCTGTCTTCGTATCACCGGTCGACTGAAAAGCTGGTCCTGTAGCGGGCTTCTTGGCTCGCAACAAATCACTCGGGTTTGCGGTCTTCTGGTATTCCTGCAACTCCACCACTGCCATCTGAGCATCGGCGATCGTCGAACCTTTCTAAAAACATTCTTCCGCTTTCTTCCGATTGCCCGTAATAGTGATCACACCTTTGGGGCCAGGCATCTTCAATTTGAGATACACATAACATGGTCGGGCCATGAAGCGTGCATAAGCCGGCCTGCCCAAAATAGCATGGTAGGCACTCTGGAAGTCTACAACTTAAATGTCAACTTCTCTTTGCGGTAATTCTTGGAATCACCGAAAACCACATCAAGAGCAATCTGGCCGAGTGATTCAGCCTTCTCCCCAGGAATGACTCCATGGAAACTCATGTTGCTGGCACTGAGTCTGGACATCGGAATGCCCATCCCTTTCAACGTCTCAGCATATAATATGTTCAAACCACTGCCACCATCCATCATGACTTTGGTCAGTCGAGTGCCCTCAACAACTGGGTCGACCACCAAAGCTTGCCTCCCAGGGGTAGCGATGTGCGTTGGGTGATCGGACCGGTCGAATGTTATGGCAGTCTGAGACCACTTCAGATAACTGGGTGTCGCCGGAGCGACCATATTCACCTCTCGGTTGATAACTTTCAGTCGACTTTTGCTTTCAACATCAACAAAAATCATCAGAGTGGAATTGACCTGAGGGTATCCGTCGTCACTATCTTCCTTGTCCTCAACTTTGTCCGACTCCTTTTCCTTGTCTTTGGGATGCTTGCCCTGGAACTGCTGGATCAAGAGTCTACACTGTCGAGTGGTATGTTTCGGGTAAATGAAATTACCCTCTTCATCTTTATTTGTGTGGACAAGACATGGCAAATCCAACACATCATTTCCGTCTTGGTCTTTAACTTTCTTGGGGTTCCAAGATCCTTTAGGTTTCCCTTTAAACTTTCCTTGGGTTACAGCCAAGGCTTCCCCTGGAGCAGCTGGCTCGGCTTTCCGCTTCTGTTTCCGATTGGAATTTCCTCCAGTTTCTTGGGCGACTAACTTGAGCTTGCCACTCCTGAGTCGATCCTCATCTTCACCATTAGCATACTTGGTGGCAATCCCCATCATCCGATTCAGGGACATATCTCTGGTTTGACCGAATTTCAGATTCAGTTCTCTGTACTTGACGCCTTCTTTGAAGGCACAAACTGCTTGGTGGATAGGCACATTCTCCACCGTGTGATGTAACGTGATCCACCTCTGGATGTAATCCCTCAAAGTTTCATTCGACTTCTGCATGCAAGACCGCAGTTCCGTCAGCCCTGCCGGTCGCTTGCATGTGCCTTCAAATGTGGTGACAAACACTCGAGAGAGATCTTCCCAAGTGTAAATGATGCTAGGCGCTAACTGGTTCAGCCACGCTCTGGCCGAGCCCTCCAACATGAGAGGCAGGTGCTTCATGTCCACTTCATCATTGCCGCCGCCAATCTAGACGGCCACTCGGTAGTCCTCAAGCCAAGTATCGGGTTTGGACTCGCCAGTGAACTTACTAACTCCAGTCGCCAACCTGAAGTTGGGAGGAATCACAGCGGCCCTGATGGCTCTACTAAAGCACTCTGGCCCCGAAACATGTACTCTGCTGCTGGTAGGTGCATCTCTGTCGTGACCTTCTCGGTGAGCTCTGTTCCTGTCGACCAAACCTTGAACGAGAATGGATCTCGCATCAAAGCCTGGCCCCCTGGGGTCGACTGGAATCCTTCGCCCAACACTATGAGGGTGCCTGTCATCCTGCTGGCGAGGCACATACGACCCGCTCCTCGGGGGAGGGGTGGGCACTCGACGTCGACCGTCACAATCGACTCGATGATCATACCGCTCATGGTTCCCATACTGATTACACCGGTCCCCACGTCCCTCACGCCTCGGGGGCGATCTTGCACTATGAGCCGATTGGACTGTGTCCGCGGCAACGGATCTGCTGTGAATCCTGTTTCGTGATTGAGAAACAGCAGAATTCTGGTCTCCTGCTGCTCGGAGTAACGCTCTGATCTGCAGCAAGCCTCTGCCATCCTTCGACTGGGAAGGCTGAATCGACTCTGCTATACGGGCTGCAGCTGCTAAATTCTGAATCGAAGTTCGATATACCTACGGGGGCGGGAAGAGCTGACGTCGACTGGATTCGGGAACCCGTTGTCACGCACGCTCGTCGAGTGCTCGCTGGAGGTTCTCCAGTCGAGTGCGCTCGGCCAAGTTTGCCAGGCGCGCGTCTTCCAAGGTGCGAGCCTCGGGGGTTTCTCCAACGATAGGAGTGTGCAGTGCATCCATGTTCCAGCGGCGAAGTTCTTCTCTCTGCAGCGACGTGAGAGGCTCGGGAAGATACTCCTCATGGGGACGTGATGGGTCGCCTCCACCCGCGCCTCCATCGGTGCGGGGAAAACCGGGAGGACCGGATGGTCCATCGACCATCAGAACCTCCACCGCCGGATCGCTGCTGTCGCACTCAGATGCGGTCTCTACGGAGCCAGTCGACAGGTCGAACATGCCATAGAGGGATTCGTCGGGCTCGATCGCCGCAACTTGAGGGGAGGCCGACTGGCGTGCCACCGCGTGTCTCACCCACTGCTGAAGTCTCGACCGACCGGAGCGCTTGCGCCGGCGGGAAACAGGGAGGGAGGACAACACGGGAGCCAACCGGTAGGGGGTCGACGGTTGCCGCAGGAGAACGCCGCGGACACACGCGCTAAAGTGCATTGCCCCGTGGACTGGGAGTGCGTCGACGTCGAGCGGAGCCTCCTGGAGCCAAGCGGAGTCGTCGGCGATGAACGTGAGCGCGCCGAGACGGATCTCGCGGCCCTCCACCAAAACTCCGCCGAAAACCATGATGATTTGGGTCGGAAAAGATCGCAACTCCTCCTACAAAACGCTAAAACACCTGCCCCAAGGTGGGCGCCAACTGTCGTGGTTCTATGTCTGACAGTAGTGTAGGAGGGTAAGTATGGAGAGGCAAGATCTTAGCTATGGAGAAGTTGTAAGCACACAAGGTTTACGAGTTCAGGCCCTTCTCGGAGGAAGTAATAGCCCTACGTCTCGGAGCCCGGAGGCGGTCGACTGGATTATGCGTGTATGAATTACAGGGGTCCGAACCCTTGTCTCGGAGGAGAGGGTGCACTACTAGGAAAAGGGATATAGATAGGATTGACACTAATGGCGCACCAGGAAAGTAGTGCGCCACTACTATATACTAATGGCGCACTAGTTGGTGATGCGCCATTAGTGTGGAAGACACTAATGGCGCACCAGAAAATAGGTGCGCCACTAGTGATAATTTTTTTTCATTTTTACATACATACTAATGGCGCATC
This sequence comes from Triticum dicoccoides, assembly GCF_002162155.2. Classification (NCBI taxonomy): domain Eukaryota; kingdom Viridiplantae; phylum Streptophyta; class Magnoliopsida; order Poales; family Poaceae; genus Triticum; species Triticum dicoccoides. Next base: position 612,590,522 of record NC_041388.1, on the reverse strand, counting down.
CTACCGAAGTGGGCCATTACTAGTTCTAACTAGTAATGGCGCACCAGACAGGGAGCGCGCCAGTACTGAATTTTTTTATTCTTTTTTTTGCAAAACTACTAATGGCGCACCGCATCACAGTGCGCCATTACTAGTTTAAACTACTAATGGCGCACCCTGTAAAAGTGCACCATTAGTATATATATATATATTTTACTTTTCTGCAAAACTACTAATGGCGCACCACCTGCAGGTGCGCCATTAGTAACCAGGGTTACTAATGGCGCATTTGCAGGTGGTGCGCCATTAGTAACCTGGGACCCTAACAAGATATTTTGGACAGCCACACCTACCCACTCACTTTCCCCACTTCATTCCCTCCACCTCCTTCTCCAAGCTTTCGGCTGCCTCCTCCTCCTCACCTCATTTCCACCATAGATTCATCAAAATTAAGTGGTGAAATTACCTTTTTTTGATAGGTAAGTAAGGGGAAAGCTATCTTCATGATGTAGATCTACTTTTTTTCTCCCTAGCTCGCTCCAACAACGTGCACATGCACTTTTTGTGGCCTAGCTAGATCTATGTATGTTTGTGGTGTTGCATGTGTTTGTGGTGTTGCATATATGCTTGTGTTTGCAGGTACCGGTATTTGAAATGCGATAGTTGCCAATATTTTGCCGGAATGTTCATTCATTTCCGTTTCGGCGAGAATTTTGGCACTATGCATTCTTTTTTGTCCTATTTTTAGGGAAGGTCATGCCAACTTTTTTCTTGGTTCTAAAATATCGTTTTGCTCTACCCCGCAGGCGACCATGGTCCGCACGATGACCGAAGGCATCGTGAATAGGTTTTTGAGCTCCGCGAAGGCCGAGATGCTTCAATAGAACAAGACGGAGATAAGATGTCCGTGTCGAAGATGCAAGCTGAAGAGCCTTATTGCGGACCCGGATTCCGGGTAGGTGCGGGACCACCTGCTCTTGCGTGGTTTCATGGATGGCTATCGGTGGCAAGGTGATGAAGATGACTATGAAGTCGTCCATGGGGGCCGGGCAAGAAATGAGGAAGGGCAACAAGACAAGTACCACCGCGGCGAGGGCGGGCGAGAAGACGAAGAATCTCTAGGACATGATCACGACGGTGATGCTGTACACAGTCATCATGTAGAAGATGTCGTACATGATGATGAGGAAGATCAAGACGAAGGGCATGATCATGAAGATAAAGATGCCGGAGCAAACGATGATGGAGGCTGGGTGCAGGACCCTCATATTCAAGAGCTGCTTCTCAAGCAGACGTATAACGGAAGAGCTGTCGCCCGAGAGAAAGCCAACCTGGATCAACTGGAGATAGACGCGGTTACTCCATTGTATGAAGGTTGCAGGCCCGAGGATACCCGCCTGAAAGTAACACTCATGGCTCTGGAGATGAAGGTAAAACACAAAATGACCGACGCATGCTTCGACGAGAACATGTCATTCTGGCACGAACGTCTTCCCAAGGGGAACAAGTGCCCGACCAGTTTCAAGGAGGCGAAGAAAATTGTGTGTCCTCTGGATTTACCGCACGTGAAATACCATGTGTGCATGAACAATTGCATCATTTATCGGGATGAGCACGCAGAGTCTACCATATGTCCGGTGTGCGGCGTCACTCGATACAAGAAGAGGAAGAAAGCTCCTCGAAAATAGGTGTGGTACTTTCCGATCACTCCTCGTCTGCAGCGGTATTTCGTGGACCCTAAGGTAGCAAAGCTCCTGCATTGGCACGCGGATAGGGAGGAGAAGAAGCGGGAAGATGACGGAAATGATCCGGAGATAAATAAAAAGACAAGATGCTGAGTCACCCTAAGGATGCGAGCTAGTGGCAAGTGTTGAACTTCGAATCAGGAAGGATCCAAGGAACATCGTGCTGGGCGCGAGCACCGATGGAGTCAATCCGTTTGGCAGCCAGAGAAGCACACATAGCACCTGGCCTGTGTTTGTGTGGATGTACAACCTTCCCCCCTGGTTGTGCATGAAGAGGAAGTACATTCACATGAGTATGCTAATTGAAGGGCCGAAACAACCAGGGAACGACATCAATCTGTATCTGGGAATGCTGAAAGAGGAGCTAGACACGCTGTGGAAAACGCCAGCCAATACGTGGGACGCCGCAGAGAAAGAATATTTCCCTATGAGAGCCGCACTGCTCACGACGGTGCACGACTATCTCAGTTACGGATATCTCGCGGGGCAGGTAGTCCACGGATTTTTCGGATGCGTAAGGTGCATGGATGACACAACGTATCGCCAGCTAGATAGAGATCCCGGGTCTTCGAAAACCGTGTTCATGGGACATCGAAGGTGGCTTCGCAACGATGACCCGTGGAGGAAACACAAGGATCTGTTCGATGGTGAAACCGAACCCCGAAAACTCCCGCGTACGAGGAGCATTGAGGAAATAGACGAGCTGTTGAAAAATTGGAAAGATTGCCCACTGCCGGGAAAGAAGCAAAAGGCGCCAGAGCCGGGAAAGAAGCGAAAGGCGCCAGAGCCGCTGCTGAAGGTATGGAAAATGAGGTATGTTTTCTGGGACTTGCCGTACTGGAATATCCACCGTGTGCCTCACAGCCTTGATGCCATGCATATCATGAAGAACGTGTGCGAGAGTCTGCTTGGTACCCTGCTCAACATGCCAGAGAGGACCAAAGATGGGCCGAAAGCAAGGGCAGACTTGAAATCAATGGGCATCAGGCAGGAGCTTCATGCTAATCATGATGACGATGATGATGAGGCGAAGCAGGACACAGAAACTCGTCGCAAAGGCAAAAAGGCCAAGAAGACCGGAAGTGACTGCCCTCCCGCGTGCTTCACTCTAAGTCAGGAGGAGATCGAGCAGTTTTTCACCTGCCTCGTAGGAGTAAAAGTTCCTTACGGTTACACGGGGAAGATAAGCAGATACCTAGACCCAGCGAAGCAGAAGTTCAGCGGGATGAAGTCTCACGACTGTCACGTGCTGATGACGCAGATACTTCCAGTTGCAATCCGTGGGATCATGGACGCGCACGTCCGTGAAATGCTATTTGGCCTATGCAACTTTTTCGACGTCATCTCTCGGAAGTCGATTGGCATGAGGCAACTCAGAAGGCTACAGGAAGAGATCGTGGTGATACTATGAGAGCTTGATATGTACTTCCCGCCCGCATTCTTCGACGTTATGGTGCATCTGCTGGTCCATATCGTGGAGGATATCATTCAACTCGGGCCGATGTTCCTGCACAGCATGATGCCGTTCGAAAGGATGAATGGTGTCATCAAAGGATACGTTCGCAACATGGCACGTCTAGAGGGGAGTATAGCCAGGGGCTTTCTGACCGAAGAGTGCATCTCCTACTGCACGAATTATCTAGGCATCGAGAACCCCGTTGGTCTGCCCGTCAACAGGCACCTCGGCAGGCTCGCTGGATGGGGTCACCGTGAGGGTCGCCGCAAAATGCATGTCGACTTCGAGGGTCAACTCACCGACTTTGAAAGAGCAAACCTAGTCGTGCTACAACACATAGACGTGGTCGATCCTTGGGTGGTAGAGCACAAAACCTTTATTGAGAAGATGTACAATGACCGAGGCCAACAGAGGACGGACGGAGATATAATCAAAGAGCACAACTCATGTTTCACGCGTTGGTTCAAGCAGAAGCTTCTGTCGTACCCTTTACATGAGGATTCTTCCGCGGAAGAACAACTCATATTCGCCTTGTCACAGGGCGCCGAGCACAACCTGATGACCTATGAGGCTTACGATATCAACGGCTACACATTCTACACCGAGAACAAGGACATGAAGAGCGATGGTTATCAGAACTCCGGGGTAACGATGGAATCCTACACCGGTAACGACAAGGACAGATACTACGGAAGGATCGAGGAGATCTGGGAGCTGAGCTACGCTGGAGAGAAGGTCCTGATGTTCTGTGTCAGATGGGCCAAGAGCGTCCTAAAATAAGACCGGTATTTCACCACCATGGTTATACCCGAAGCCAAATCCAAGACCGCGGGCGCAAATGTCACCGTGAAAAATGAGCCATGGGTACTGGCTTCCCAAGTGGACCAATGCTTCTTCATTACCGACCCGTCAAAGCCCAGTCGTGTTGTCATGAGGAGAGGCAAAAGGAAGATCATCGGAATGGATGGAGTAGCCAATGAGCAAGACTTCAACAAGTACGGCGACCCGAAGATCGAACATGACGACGACGAAGAAGTAGCAGCACACACCACAAGCAGAAGCAGGACCACCCTACCTACAGGACGTCCGTTCCACAAAAGAACTCCATTTGCGAAAAAGAAGGGCAAGAAGATTGTGAACAGATAGCTACCTAAGATCGATTGTATTTAAATCGTAGTCTTCATTTCTCGATTGTATTTCATGGGCACTTTTTGATATCATGAATATTTTTAAATTTCACGGGCACTTTTTGAATTCATGAGGACACTCGATCTCGATCCCCCTCCACCGCCGCCGACGAGCACCCGGCCCCCCGCACCCTCCCCCGCTCCACCGCCGCCAACGGGTAACCCCCGCACCCTCCCCCGCTCCACCGCCGCCGCCGATGATATTTTCAAGTAACAAATTTGAACATATTTAAAAAAAGTTATTACTGTTTTTATAAAAAAATATTACTGTTATGATTTAAACAAGTTTGAACATATTTAAACACAAATAAATATCAAACATCATTTAAAATGCAAAAAAATGCGGAGCCTGGGAATCGAACCCAGGACCTCCTGGTGTGTGTGCTGCGTGCTGACCAGTCGGGCTAGTGGGCAGGTTCTGATGTGGATTGGGTTAGGTGCAATATAACCTGTGCTCGAACTATAATAAAAAACATTCTAATGGCGCACCGCTGCGGGGTGCGCCATTGCTATCTAAAAAAGATTTCTAATGGCGCACCGCTGCGGGGTGCGCCATTGCTATCTAAAAAAAGATTTCTAATGGCGCACCGAGGTGTGGTGCGCCATTAGTAAGCTTCCCCCTAGCTATCCTCCCTCTCCCTCGCCAGATCCCCTTCGACCCTCTCTCCCTCGCCACCAGATCCAGCCCCGCGCTGCCCCGACCCACGACGACGCCGCCCCGACCCTCACCGGACTCCACCCCCGCCACCCCCGCGTGAAGGAAATATGCCCTAGAGGCAATAATAATGTTATTATTTTATTTACTTATATCATGATAAATGTTTATTATTCATGCTAGAATTGTATTATCCGGAAACATAATACTTGTGTGAATACATAGACAAACCGAACGTCACTAGTATGCCTCTACTTGACTAGCTCGTTAATCGAAGATGGTTATGTTTCCTAACCATAGACATATGTTGTCATTTGATTAATGGGATCACATCATTAGGAGAATGATGTGATTGACATGACCCATTCCATTAGCTTAGCACCCGATCGTTTAGTATGTTGCTATTGCTTTCTTCATGACTTATACATGTTCCTATGACTATGAGATTATGCAACTCCCGTTTGCCGGAGGAACACTTTGTGTGCTACCAAACGTCACAACGTAACTGGGTGATTATAAAGGAGCTCTACAGGTGTCTCCAAAGGTACATGTTGGGTTGGCGTATTTCGAGATTAGGATCTGTCACTCCGATTGTCGGAGAGGTATCTCTGGGCCCTCTCGGTAATGCACATCACATAAGCCTTGCAAGCATTACAACTAATGAGTTAGTTGCAAGATGATGTATTACGAAACGAGTAAAGAGACTTGCCGGTAACGAGATTGAACTAGGTATTGAGATACCGACGATCAAATCTCGGGCAAGTAACATACCGATGACAAAGGGAACAACGTATGTTGTTATGCGGTCTGACCGATAAAGATCTTCGTAGAATATGTGGGAGCCAATACGAGCATCCAGGTTCCGCTATTGGTTATTGACCGGAGACGTGTCTCGGTCATGTCTACATTGTTCTCGAACCCGTAGGGTCCGCACACTTAAGGTTTTGATGACAGTTATATTATGAGTTTATGCATTTTGATGTACCGAAGATTGTTCGGAGTCCCGGATGTGATCACGGACATGAAGAGAAGTCTCGAAATGGTCGAGACATAAAGATTGATATATTGGAAGCCTATATTTGGATATCGGAAGTGTTCCGGGTGAAATCGGGATTTTACCGGAGTACCGGGAGGTTACCGGAACCCCCCGGGAGGTAGATGGGCCTTAGTGGGCTTTAGTGGAAGAGAGGAGAGGTGGCCAGGGCTGGGCCGCGCGCCCCTCCCCCCCTAGTCCGAATAGGACAGGGAAAGGGGGGCGGCGCCCCCCCTTCCTTCTCTCTCTCCTCTTTCCCCCTTCCAGAATCCTATTCCAACTAGGAAAGGGGGGAATCCTACTCCCAGTGGGAGTTGGACTCCTCCTGGCGCGCCCTCCTCCTGGCCGGCCGCACCTCCCCCTTGAACCTTTATATACGGAGGCAGGGGGCACCCCTAGAGACACAAGTTGATCCATGTGATCATATTCTTAGCCGTGTGCGGTGCCCCCTTCCACCATAATCCTCGATAATATTGTAGCGGTGCTTAGGCGAAGCCCTGCGACAGTAGTACATCAAGATCGTCACCACGCCGTCGTGCTGACGGAACTCTTCCCCGACACTTTGCTGGATCGGAGTTCGGGGATCGTCATCGAGCTGAACGTGTGCTAAAACTCAGAGGTGTCGTAGTTTCAGTGCTTGATCGGTCGGGCCGTGAAGATGTACGACTACATCAACCGCGTTGTGCTAACGCTTCCGTTGTCGGTCTACAAGGGTACGTAGATCACACTCTCCCCTCTCGTTGCTATGCATCACCATGATCTTGCGTGTGCGTAGGAAATTTTTTGAAATTACTACGTTCCCCAACAGTGGCATCCGAGCCTAGGTTTTATGTGTTGATGTTATATGCACGAGTAGAACACAAGTCAGTTGTGGGCGATATAAGTCATACTGCTTACCAGCATGTCATACTTTGGTTCGGCGGTATTGTTGGACGAAGCGGCCCGGACCGACATTACGCGTACGCTTACGCGAGACTGGTTCTCCCGACGTGCTTTGCACATAGGTGGCTTGCGGGTGACAGTTTCTCCAACTTTAGTTGAACCGAGTGTGGCTACGCCCGGTCCTTGCGAAGGTTAAAACAGCACCAACTTGACAAACTATCGTTGTGGTTTTGATGCGTAGGTAAGATTGGTTCTTGCTTAAGCCCGTAGCAGCCATGTAAAACTTGCAACAACAAAGTAGAGGACGTCTAACTTGTTTTTGCAGGGCATGTTGTGATGTGATATGGTCAAGACATGATGCTAAATTTTATTGTATGAGATGATCATGTTTTGTAACCGAGTTATCGGCAACTGGCAGGAGCCATATGGTTGTCGCTTTATTGTATGCAATGCAATCGCGCTGTAATGCTTTACTTTATCACTAAGCGGTAGCGATAGTCGTGGAAGAATAATATTGGCGAAACGACAACGATGCTACGATGGAGATCAAGGTGTCGCGTAGGTGACGATGGTGATCACGACGGTGCTTCGAAGATGGAGATCACAAGCACAAGATGATGATGGCCATATCATATCACTTATATTTGATTACATATGATGCTTATCTTTTATGCATCTTATCTTGCTTTGATTGACGGTGGCATTATAAGATGATCTCTCACTAATTATCAAGAAGTGTTCTCCCTGAGTATGCACCATTGCGAAAGTTCTTCGTGCTGAGACACCACGTGATGATCGGGTGTGATAGGCTCTACGTTCAAATACAACAGGTGCAAAACAGTTGCACATGCGGAATACTCAGGTTATACTTGACGAGCCAAGCATATAGAGATATGGCCTCGGAACATGGAGACCGAAAGGTCAAGCGTGAATCATATAGTAGATATGATCAACATAGTGATGTTCACCAATGAAACTACTCCATCTCACGTGATGATCGGACATGGTTTAGTTGATTTGGATCACGCAATCACTTAGAGGATTAGAGGGATGTCTATCTAAGTGGGAGTTCTTAAGTAATATGATTAATTGAACCTAAAATTATCATGAACTTAGTACCTGATAGTATCTTGCTTGTTTATGTTTGATTGTAGATAGATGGCCCGTGCTGTTGTTCCATTGAATTTTAATGCGTTCCTTGAGAAAGCAAAGTTGAAAGATGATGGTAGCAATTACACGGACTAGGTCTGTAACTTGAGGATTATCCTCATTGCTGCATAGAAGAATTACGTCCTGGAAGCACCGCTGGGTGCCAGGCCTGCTGCTAGAGCAACACCAGATGTTATGAATGTCTAGCAGAGCAAAGCTGATGACTACTCGATAGTTCAGTGTGCCATGCTTTACGGCTTAGAATCGGGACTTCAACGACATTTTGAACGTCATGGAGCATATGAGATGTTCCAGGAGTTGAAGTTAATATTTCAAGCAAATGCCTGGATTGAGAGATATGAAGTCTCCAATAAGTTCTATAGCTGCAAGATGGAGGAGAACAGTTCTGTCAGTGAGCATATACTCAAAATGTTTGGGTATAATAATCACTTGATTCAATTGGGAGTTAATCTTCCAGATGATTGCGTCATTGACAGAATTCTCCAATCACTGCCACCAAGCTACAAGAGCTTCATGATGAACTACAATATGCAAGGGATGAATAAGACTATTCCCGAGCTCTTCGCAATGCTCTAAGCTGCGGAGGTAGAAATCAAGAAGGAGCATCAAGTGTTGATGGTCAACAAGACCACTAGTTTCAAGAAAAAGGGCAAATGGAAGAAGAAGGGGAACTTCAAAAAGAATAGCAAGCAAGTTGCTACTCAAGAGAAGAAACCCAAAACTGGACCTAAGCCTGAAACTGACACTGGTAGAAAAAGGGCCTATAGTCCCGGTTCGTAAGGGCCTTTAGTCCCGGTTCCGGAACCGGGACTAAAGTGTCGGTACTAATACCTCCCCCCTTTAGTCCCGGTTCAATCCAGAACCGGGACTAAAGGCCCTCCACATGGGCAGTGCGCAGAGCCCAGTCAGGAGACCCTTTGGTCCTGGTTGGTGCCACCAACCGGGACCAAAGGGTCTCTTGACTGGGCTCTGCGCACGGCCCACGTGGAGACCCTTTGGTCCCGGTTGGTGGCACCAACCGGGACCAATAGGC
>NC_041388.1:612576169-612581018 GCF_002162155.2 Triticum dicoccoides | reverse complement strand
GGGGTTGGGGGTTTTGGGGGGTTAATTTAGGTGTTTCATATATTGTGTTAGCTAGTTATAATTAATAGAGAAGTGTCCTCTGTTATGTCCGTGCTTGGTCGACGCTACGTACTATACATACGTATATAGAGAGGACTAGACACGCTAGCTAGCTAGTAAGCAAACGAAGGAAACAGAAGATCGTCATGAACATATATGCATATATACAGAGAGAAGTGGTATCGACCACCTCTCCTTCTCCGAGAGATTGGTCGAACAACAAGTTCTCGTATATCTATCTGACACTACCGGCTACATATATACAATAATTATCTCTTGCAAATATAATCATACGGACTCAGGGTCCACATAGAATTCTCCGTCTTCAGGGATCACGTGGTCAAGAAAGAATGCCGCCAATTCCTCTTGAATTGCTCGCATGCGAGCTGGTGCTAGGAGTTCATCCCGCTTCCGAAACATCTAATTTGAAGAAGGGGGTCAATACATATATATATATAAGTGAATGAAACTCAACACAAATGATGGTAATAAAATAAAATTGTGAATGTTGTTATTTACGTACTTCATATTGTTCGTTAGAGTACCCGCCCCGCTCACAGGTCGTGTGGCGGATGGACTCGCAGATGTAGTATCCACAGAAATCATTCCCTTGTTCCTACCACAACCACTTTACAAGAAATAGAGGTCAATCAAACTGATAGGCAAGAATGCTAAATGGTATTGATGAAACTAGCGCTTGAATCACTAGGAGATGCGCGGAACATGCTACTATAGTACTTACTTTCGGGTGTCTAAATTCCAGCTCCTTCGACAGTCCCGGAACTGTTTTGGTGAATTTTCTCCAAACCCTGCCGGACAAAGAAAACAATTACTTGATATCAGGAAATGAACAAAGTTGCTGATATGGTGGATAATGATCGACTTAACTTACTTATTGAGGATTTCAGTCATGTCCGCATACTCCTTGGGATCTTTTCGTTTAGAGTCCAAGACGGTTACTACTCCCTGCTCAAGCTTAATCTCTAGGAGAATATAGTGGAAACTGCACACACATGCATAACTCATGAATTACATTACTATAACCTTGACTAATATATAAGGGAAACCGAATACGCACAAGACAGTAACACTCACCTGAAGTTGTAAGGAAAGAGTATTAATCTTTGTTTTGATTTATTACGAACGATCGTAGCAAGCTGGCCTCGGTAGCTGCGGCATGAAGTTTAACCTGAGTTGCATCTATGAGATATGTGTTAATGAACCCAATATCACCGACTTGTCTTTTCTTCAATTCGGCGATCTTCAATCTGCATAATATAGTGAGGATGATTAAAAATACATGCAATGAAAGAGCTAAGCTATATAGAGAAACTTAATGACAGAAGTAGTACTACTTACAGACAGTAGCAGGCGACCGTTGTTTTATCGAGGGCCAATTGTTTGAAAAACTGATAGAACTCCTCAAATGGAACAGGCAACAGATCAATTCCAACGAGGTCATGCTCCTTTTTAACTTTCACATACAAAGTAATCCTCCCCCCAGAGTCTCTGCAGATTTTCAAGTACCAATCATGCAATCTTCGCATCATCGTTGATAGAGATCTTTCATCTTTGACGAGAGGCTTCCCGTACTCGTATCTTTGTATCTGCACCTCCATGGGTTCATAATGTACTTCGTCGGGCAGGTAATCTGCAAGATTGCTATAACCGGGCACCATCCTCGGATCATTATCGACGTTGTGGCTAGGCACCTTGAGCGGGGGGCACGATTGCTTCGCTTGTTCGCCGAGCTGGGCAATTTGTTTCCCAGCTCGTCGTTCTTTCAGCCTTTGATCACTGACAGTACTTCCCGACCGCTCCGCTTCGGCAAATTCTTTCCAATAATGCGGTCATAGTTTCCTTTCGGCGGATCAGACTTCGGTGGTTTGTCAGGGCAGCCAGAGTGCGCTTCACTTTCACCCGATCTACCTTCTCCTCCAGAGGTGGATGTTTCTTTGCTTTCACCCCTTCAAAGAAGTTCCTCACTTCTTCTCACGCGATCTCGGCGTTCTCCTCCAGGGTCCTCTCATATGGTAACTTCTCTGGAGTCTTCAGAGAAGGACCGAATCTGTATGTCCTCCCGCCTCTGGTTGTACTGCTAGACGCCGACCGAGCAAACGGAGCGGTTGTCTTCTTTACTTGCTTAAGCAGCGGAGGAGAAGGACTACGACGCGTCGGAGCAGCTGGAGCGGCGGCAGGTCTCTTCCGCCCTTGCTGACAAGGCGGAGAAGGAGGAGGCTGGCTGCTCAGGCGCGTCGGCGCAGGCGGAGAAGGAGGCGGAGTGCCGCCACGCGCCGGAGAAGGAGCCGGTCAAGGGCCCTGATCGTCACTCGCCGGAGGAGGAGGCGGTGGAGGCGGAGTGCCCTGACTCGCCGGAGGAGGAGGAGGAGGCGGTGGCGTCCAGTTCGGAAGGTTGATGAGCTCCTTCCGCCATAGTCATGGAGTCTTCAGAGCAGACCCCAGCCGAGTCTCCCCTTCACCGGTAGGGTGGTCAAGCTGGAGGTCCTCAAATCCCTCCGTTATCTCATCCACCATCACCCTAGCATATCCTTCTGGAATCGGCCGGCAGTGAAAAGTTGTGCCGGGTTCAGTAGGATAAACAGAGCCAACAGCTGCCTTGACCTTTAAATTCATCCATTGCGTCATAAGGTGGCAATTTTGAGACTCCGTTATAGCATCCACGGGATAGCTGGCAGGAGCCGTCAAGGCAGGCTCCAGCTGAAGCAGCTTGGTGGAAGCCACGCTGCTTCTGCGCTGAGATGGCGGGGTAGCTTCGGGGGAGGCTTCGGCAGTACGTTTGCTGCGATTTGCTTCTCCTTCCTCTATTGCGTCTACCCTTGCTTGCAGCGCCTGTATTTGGGTCTGCTGCACTTTTTTCCTCCTCTCAAGGGATTTGTAACCGCCTACGTCCGGAAACCCAACCTTCCACGGAATGGAGCCTGGCGTGCCTCATGTCCGTCCAGGGTGCTCAGGATTCCCGAGGGCCATTGTGAGCTTGTCGTTCTCTCTGTCTGGAAAGAACGTCCCTTCCTGCGCTGCTTTGATATACTGCTTAAGCTTACTGACTGGTATGTCCATTTGATCGTTCGTCCAAATGCACTTCCTTGTTACAGGGTCCAGTGTTCCGCCAGCCCCGAAGAACCAAGTCCGGCAACGGTCTGGCCAGTTAATTGTCTCTAGTTCGATCCCTTTATGAACCAGATCATTCTTAGTCTTGGACCACTTAGGCCGGGCTACGAGGTAGCCACCTGACCCCGTGCGATGGTGAAGCTTCTTCTTCGCAGCATTTTGCTTGTTTGTCGCCGACATCTTCTTACTCTTTTCTGATGTCTTGTGGGACAAAAATGCGGGCCAGTGATCTCTGATGTTCTCATATCTGCCCTTGAATTCTGGTGTCTCATTATTTTCGACAAACTTATTCAACTCTTTCTTCCACCTCCTGAATAGTTCTGCCATCCTCTTCAGAGCAAAAGACTTGATTAATTTCTCTTTAACTGGGTTCTCTGGATTATCCTCAGGTGGTAGGGTGAAATTTGACTTCAGCTCAGTCCAAAGATCATTTTTCTGCATATCATTGACATAAGACACCTCAGGGTCTTCTGTAGCCGGCTTAAACCATTGTTGGATGCTTATCGGGATCTTGTCCTTAACCAGAACCCCACACTGAGCAACAAATGCGCTCTTTGTCTGGAGGGGTTCAATAGGTTGGTCGTCGGGCGCGATTGCTATGATCTCAAACTTTTCATCTGAGCTCAACTTTTTCTTCGGGCCTCGTCTCTTTACTGAAGTTGTGCTTGATTCGGAGGGCTAGAAAAAAGAACAAAGACTTAATTAATATGTGTACATACCAAAACAATGAATGCATCAATCAGCTAGTCAGCATAGGCTTAACTAATATATATACCTGGCCGGACTCGGTTCGGTCACCGGAGCCGTCATCACGGTCTCCTTCTTTCACTGGCATTGGGTCACCGGAGCCGTCCTCATGTTCTTCTTCTTGCACCGGCATTAGGTCACCGTAGCCAGCTTGTTCACCCTCTCCTTACAGACCATCGGTTTCATTGAGAAACAACGAGATGGCATCACTTCCTTCTGCGATTATGTCGCTCAACAACACTTCTTTTGTTGCTTCGTCTAGGGCGGTGTCCATAGTTTCTACAAATATTTACAACATGGCAATTATTATTCAAACATGACAGATGGATATATTAGTGCCAAACGTAGAACTAGCTACCTAATCATAGTAAGCTATCGGGAGGAGTATATATCGACAATGATGACACTACATCTATGTCCCTCGACGACCCTCGTTCCCGATAAAAAAAGAGGAAGAAGAAGAAAAATAAGAGGAGAAGAAAGAATAGAGGAGAAGATCTCCTCTATTCTTTCTTCTCCTCTTTTTTTTCTTCTTCCTCTTCTTTTTTTATCCTCTTCTTCCTCTCATGTTCAATAGGATCGCCGAGGGGTCGGGAGGTTGCCTAGTGTCAAGGGATTCAACAAAACCATGTCTTCATCATTAGGCGAAAGTAACATGTGCATGATGGTACGAAGCTCTTCAAAGTTGTTCTGGAACGGAGTCCTAGATAGGATAATTCGCTTTTTGATACAAAGTTCAGCAAGAGCCTTCCGAATATCGCTATTTGGAAGGCCTTTGCTGAATTCGTACCAAAAAGCGGATTATTCTATCCGGGACTCCATTCCAGAACAACTTTGCAGAACTTCGTACCAACATGCCCTGGTTACTTCCGGCTAATGATGAAGGCATGGATTTCTTCAATACTTTGACACTAGGAAACCTCTCTCTACTTCC
>NC_041388.1:612574238-612575866 GCF_002162155.2 Triticum dicoccoides | reverse complement strand
AGAAGAAGAAGAAGAAGAAGAAGAAGAAGAAGAAGAAGAAGAAGAAGAAGAAGAAGAAGAAGAAGAAGAAGAAGAAGAAGAAGAAGAAGAAGAAGAAGAAGAAGAAGAAGAAGAAGAAGAAGAAGAAGAAGAAGAAGAAGAAGAAGAAGAAGAAGAAGAAGAAGAAGAAGAAGAAGAAGAAGAAGAAGAAGAAGAAGAAGAAGAAGAAGAAGAAGAAGAAGAAGAAGAAGAAGAAGAAGAAGAAGAAGAAGAAGAAGAAGAGAAGAAGAAAGGAATAGTGGAGAGAAGAGAAAATACTACCGAAAAGAGAGGAGAAATAAATAAGAAGAAGAAAAAAGAAGAAGAAGAAGAAGAAGAAGAAAAAGAGGAGAAGAAGAAAGGAATAGTGGAGAGAAGAGAAAATAGAATATATTCTATTTTCTCTTCTTCTCCACTATTCCTTTCATCTTCTCCTCTTCTTTTTCTTCTTTTTTCTTCTTCTTATTTATTTCTCCTCTCTTTTCGGTAGAGGAAACCCTAAATAGCTAGCAAGTATCGTGGGTGTGAGATACATGTGGCCTTCGGTGTCGGACAATACATCCACGTCCCACAAGTGACGTGGGCGTCGAAGCCCGCGCCACTTGTGGGATGTGGGTGTAGTGTCCGACACCGACGGTACATGTATCTCACACCGACGATACTTTCTATTTAGGGTTTCTCCTCTACCGCTCCTCGACCTCTCGACGACCCTCGTTCCCAATAAAATAAAGAGGAAGAAGAAGAAGAAAAAAGAAGAAAAGAAAGAATAGAGGAGAATACTTCCTCTTCTTCCTCTCCTCTTATTCTCCCTCTTCTTCCCCTTCTTCCTCGCCTCTCTCATGAATGTCCGACATTCTCGACCCCCCCCCCATGTGTCGAAGAAAAAAAAGAAGAAAAAAAGAAGAGAATAAGAAAGGAATAGAGGAGAAAAGAGAAAATAGAATATATATTCTAATTTTCTCTTCTTCTCCTCTATTCCTTTCTTCTTCTCCTCTTCCTTTTCTTCCTCTCCTCGTCTTCTCCTTCTTCTTCTCCTTCTTTCTCTACTTATTTTCCTTTTCCTTATTTTACTTTTTCCTCTCCACTAACATCATCATATATATGAAAAAATGCATATATGAAAAAAAAAACATCATCATATATATCATCAACAGAAAAAAAAACATCATCATATCATCAACAGAAAAAACATGATCAACATCATCATATCATCAACAGGAAAAAAACATCATAAACATCATCATCTTATTTAGTTCTCTCGACCCCTCATCCCTCTCTCATGTTGTCGGGGAGGGGCTATATCGACCTCTCCGCTCATGTTGAAATTATCGGGGAGGGGGTATATCGACCCCCACCCCCCTCATCATGCATATATAGCTACCACATACATATATACATTGAAAAAAATTACATATATGCAACAAAAACATTAATACACAAATGAACAAAAAAATACATATATGAACAAAAACATTAATGTAATAAATCTAATAAGAAATTAATCTAATAAAAAACATGCTTTGAGCCGGATGGGCGCGGCGGCTCACAGCGGGGGCTCTGGCGATGGCGACGGCGGGGGAGGCAGGGGCGATGATGGCGACGGCGTCGGC
>NC_041388.1:612537330-612573983 GCF_002162155.2 Triticum dicoccoides | reverse complement strand
TGCAATGGTCACGGTTGGTGCCACGAACCGTGACCAATGCCCCCTTTAGTCCCGGTTGGTGCCACCAACCGGGACCAATGCCCTTGTGCTGCCAGCGCCCAAAAGTTTAGTCCCACATCGCTAGCTGAAGGGCGCCGGCACTGGTTTATAAGCGCTGCTGTGCCTCCGCATTTGAGCTCCTCTCTAATGCAGGCTTTCGGGCCTAAAGTTGCTACTGCCTGTGGGCCTATTGGGCCTCTGCGGGCCTGAATCCTGGCCCATGTAGGGTTTCTAGTCGTATTCAGGCCGTGGAGGCCCAGTAGGTGGCATTTTTTTTGGTTTTTTCTTTTTTATTTCTACATTTTTTGGTTTTTTCTTTTTTTATTTCTACTTAAAACTAAATACTTACAGTTTTTTAGTGATTTCTTTTTGCTTCTAGGTCACAAAAATTATAAACTTTCTGTTAGTGCCATTAGTTTTAAATTTTGAATAGTTTAAATTTGAATTTTTAAAAATTTGTGTGAATCACTAGTTTATGAATAACTTTACTATAAAAATAGAATTTTTTTTCTTCTTTGCTATTTATTTTTTATTTATACTTACAATTAAATACTTATAGTTTGATTTTAGGTCACAAAAAATATATTCTTTTTGCTATTGAAGAATATTATAGTTTTATTTTAGTTGATCATAACATAATATTTTAATTGATTGTTTTTATTTTCATAAAAGTTTTGTAGTTCATTCTGTTTGCTATTAATTCATTCTTTGAGCTAAATGACTCTGAAATTGGAAAGCATTTCAAAATGAACTCTCAAAAGGTTGAAAGTTGGCATGGTATCATCATTTCACCCACATAGCATGTTCCAAAAAGTAGAGAGGGTTACGACAAAAACTTGATGCACTTTGTGTACAAAATGGACAATCACTTTCGAAGTATCAAAGTTTTGAACCATAAGACATCAAAGTTGGGATGGTATCATAATTTCACCCACATAGCATTTGCTTATTGCGGGAGAAAGTCTTCACTTTTTCTTCGCTTGTGTCATTTGCTTATTGCGCCGTAACCATGGATAATCTTCATTGTTTATCAGGATGCTTGGGTCAGCCTTGACATTGAAGGGAGGAATTTCATGAAACTTTTCATAATCTTCAGACATGTCTGTCTTGCCGTCCACTCCCAGGATGTCCCTTTTTCCTGAAAGAACTATGTGGTGCTTTGGCTCATCGTATGATATATTCGCTTCCTTATCTTTTCTTTTTCTCGGTTTGGTAGACATGTCCTTCACATAGATAACCTGTGCCACATCATTGGCTAGGACGAACGGTTCGTCGGTGTACCCAAGATTTTTCAGATCCACTGTTGTCATTCCGTACTGTGGGTCTACCTGTACCCCGCCGCCTAACAGATTGACCCATTTGCACTTAAACAAAGGGACCTTAAAATCAGGTCCGTAGTCAAGTTCCCATATGTCCACTATGTAACCATAATATGTGTCCTTTCCGCTCTCGGTTGCTGCATCAAAGCGGACACCGCTGTTTTGGTTGGTGCTCTTTTGATCTTGGGCGATCGTGTAAAATGTATTCCCATTTATCTCGTATCCTTTGTAAGTCAATACAGTCAAAGATGATCCCCTAGACAACAAGTACAACTCATCAAAAACAGTGTTGTCATCTCTGAGACGTGTTTCCAACCAACTGCTGAAAGTCCTGATGTATTCACATGTAATCCAGTCGTCGCACTGCTCCGGGTGTTTGGAGCGCAGACTGTTCTTGTGTTCATCGACATACGGGGTCACCAAGGTAGAGTTCTGTAGAACTTTGTAGTTTGCTTGAGACCAAGAATATCCGTCCCTGCATATTATTGAGTCTCTTCCAAGAGTGCCTTTTCCAGTCAGTGTCCCCTCATACCGCGATTTAGGGAGACCTATCTTGTTAAGGCCAGGAATGAATTCAACACAAAACCCGATAACATCCTCTGTTTGATGGCCCATGGAGATGCTTCCTTCTGGCCTAGCGCGGTTACGGACATATTTTTTTAGGACTCCCATGAACCTCTCAAAGGGAACATATTGTGTAGAAATACGGGCCCAGGATGACAATCTCGTCGACTAGATGAACTAGGACGTGCGTCATGATATTGAAGAAGGATGGTGGGAACACCAGCTCGAAACTGACAAGACATTGCACCACATCACTCCTTAGCCTTGGTACGATTTCTGGATCGATCACCTTCTCAGAGATTGCATTGAGGAATGCACATAGATTCACAATGGCTAATCAGACGTTTTCCGGTAGAAGCCCCCTCAATGCAACCGGAAGCAGTTGCGTCATAATCACGTGGTAGTCATGAGACTTTAGGTTCTGAAACTTTTTTTCTGGCATATTTATTATTCCCTTTATATTCGACGAGAAGCCAGTCGTGACCTTCATACTGAGCAGGCATTCAAAGAAGATTTCTTTCTCTTCTTTCGTAAGAGCGTAGCTGGCAGGACCTTTATACTGCTTCAGAGGCATGCCATCTTTTTCGTGCAAACATTGCAGGTCCTCTCGTGCCTCAGGTGTACCTTTTGTCTTCCCATACATGCCCAAGAAGCCTAGCAGGTTCACGCAAAGGTTCTTCGTCACGTGCATCACGTCGATTGAGGAGCGGACCTCTAGGTCTTTCCAGTAGGGTAGGTCCCAAAATATAGATTTCTTCTTCCACATGGGTGCGTGTCCGTCAGCGTCATTCGAAATAGCTAGTCCACTGGGACCCTTTCCAAAGATTACGTAGTGTAAATCATTGACCATAGCAAACACGTGATCACCGGTGCGCATGGCGGGCTTCTTCCGGTGATCTGCCTCGCCTTTGAAATGCTTGCCTTTCTTTCGACATTGATGGTTGGTCGGAAGAAATCGATGATGGCCTAGGTACACATTCTTCCTGCATTTGTCCAGGTATATACTTTCAGTGTCATCTAAACAGTGCGTGCATGCGTGGTATCCTTTGTTTGTCTGTCCTGAAAGGTTACTGAGAGCGGGCCAATCGTTGATGGTCACGAACAGCAACGCCTTAAGGTTAAATTCCTCCTGTCTGTGCTCATCCCACGTACGTACACCGTTTCCATTCCACAGCTGTAAAAGTTCTTCAACTAATGGCCTTAGGTACACATCAATTTCGTTGCCGGGTTGCTTAGGGCCTTGGATGAGAACTGGCATCATAATGAACTTCCGTTTCATGCACATCCAAGGAGGAAGGTTATACATACATAGAGTCACGGGCCAGGTGCTGTGATTGCTGCTCTGCTCCCCGAAAGGATTAACGCCATCCGCGCTTAAAGCAAACCATACATTCCTTGGGTCCTTTGCAAACTCATCCCAGTACTTTCTCTCAATTTTTCTCCACTGCGACCCGTCAGCGGGTGCTCTCAACTTCCCATCTTTCTTTCGGTTCTCACTGTGCCATCGCATCAACTTGGCATGCTCTTCGTTTCTGAACAGACGTTTCAACCGTGGTATTATAGGAGCATACCACATCACCTTCGCAGGAACCCTCTTCCTAAGGGGCTCGCCGTCAACATCACTAGGGTCATCTCGTCTGATCTTATACCGCAACGCACCGCATACCGGGCATGCGTTCAGATCCTTGTATGCACCGCGGTAGAGGATGCAGTCATTAGGGCATGCATGTATCTTCTCCACCTCCAATCCTAGAGGGCATACGACCTTCTTTGCTGTGTATGTACTGTCGGGCAATTCGTTATCCTTTGGAAGCTTCTTCTTCAATATTTTCAGTAGCTTCTCAAATCCTTTGTCAGCCACAGCATTCTCTGCCTTCCACTACAGCAATTCCAGTACGGTACCGAGCTTTGTGTTGCCATCTTCGCAATTGGGGTATAACCCTTTTTTATGATCCTCTAACATGCGATCGAACTTCAGCTTCTCCTTTTGACTAATGCATTGCGTCCTTGCATCGACAATGACCCGGCGGAGATCATCATCATCGGGCACATCGTCTGGTTCCTCTTGATCTTCAGCAGCTTCACCCGTGGCAGCATCATTGGGCACATCGTCTGGTTCCTCTTGATCTTCACCAGCTCCCCCTGTCGCAGCATCACCATATTCAGGGGGCACATAGTTGTCATCGTACTCTTCTTCTTCGCCGTCTTCCATCATAACCCCTATTTCTCCGTGCCTCATCCAAACATTATAGTGTGGCATGAAACCGTTGTAAAGCAGGTGGGAGTGAAGGATTTTCCGGTTAGAGTAAGACCTCGTATTCCCACATTCAGTGCATGGACAACACATAAAACCATTCTACTTGTTTGCCTTAGCCGCATCGAGAAACTCATGCACGCCCTTAATGTACTCGCAGGTGTGTCTGTCACCGTACATCCATTGCCGGTTCATCTGCGTGCATTATATATAATTAAGTGTCCAAATTAATAGAATTTCATCATCACATTAAAACCAAAGTGCATACATAGTTCTCATCTAACAACATATAGCTCTCCAGAGCATCTAATTAATTAAACCATACATTGAAACTATGTAAAACATTTCAATGCGAAAACAAATGCGATCATAATCGCAACCAAGGTAACAATTGATCCAACGGCATAATGATACCAAGCCTCGGTATGAATGGCATATTTTCTAATCTTTCTAATCTTCAGGCGCATTGCATCCATCTTGATCTTATGATCATCGACGACATCCGCAACATGCAACTCCAATATCATCTTCTCCTCCTCAATTTTTTTTATTTTTTCCTTCAACAAATTGTTTTCTTCTTCAACTAAATTTAACCTCTCGACAATAGGGTCGGCTGGCATTTCCGATTCACATACATCCTAGATAAATAAAATCTATGTCACGTTGGTCGGCATAATTTTCATAAACAATAAATGAACCAATAGTTATAAAAATAATATACATACCAAATCCGAATCATAGACAGGACGAGGGCCGACGGGGGCGGATACCAAAACCATCGCACTATATAAGATGCAATAATAAATGTAAGAAAATGATACAAGTATCTATCTAAACATACAAGTAAGAATATTTTTCCTTTCAGAAAGAAGATAAGAACAAGAGGCTCACCACGGTGGTGTCGGTGATGAGATCGGCGCGGGTGATCGACGGCGGTGAAGATGGGGACGGGGCGTGACAGACCGCTAAATCTAGACAAATCTCAAGGAAAATGGAGCTTGGAGGTCGAGCTTCGAGAGGAGAAAGCTTAAGTAGTGTGGATCGGGCATTCCATCGAACACCTCATGTGCATAGGAGGTGAGCTGGAGCACCACAAAGCCCTCTCCCACTCGGCCAGAAAAAACAGAGCACTGTGCTCTGCTCTTGCGCGAGGGGGTATGTATAGGCACTTCATTGGTCCCGGTTGGTGGCATGAACCGGGACTAAAGGGGAGCCTTTGGTCCCGGTTCAAGCCACCAACCGGGACCAATGGTGGTGGGCCAGGAGCGAGGCCCATTGGTCCCGGTTCGTCCCACCAACTGGGACCAAAAGGTCCAGACGAACCGGGACCAATGGCCCACGTGTCCGGGCCGGCCCCCGGGGCTCACGAACCGGGACCAATGCCCACATTGGTCCCGGTTCTACACTGAACCGAGACTAATGGGCTGAGCCGGCCTGGACCATAGCCCTGTTTTCTACTAGTGTGAGTGCTTCTACTGCAAGCAAACTGGTCACTGGAAGCGGAACTGCCCCAAGTATTTGGCGGATAAGAAGGATGGCAAGGTGAACAAAGGTATATGTGATATACATGTTATTGATGTGTACCTTACTAATGCTCGCAGTAGCACCTGGATATTTGATACTGGTTCTGTTGCTAACATTTGCAACTTGAAACAGGGACTACAGATTAAGCGAAGATTGGCTAAGGACGAGGTGACGATGCGCGTGGGAAATGGTTCCAAAGTCGATGTGATCGCAGTCGGCACGCTACCTCTACATCTACCTTCGGGATTAGTATTAGACCTAAATAATTGTTATTTGGTGCCAGCGTTAAGCATGAACATTATATCTGGATCTTGTTTGATGCGAGACGGTTATTCATTTAAATCAGAGAATAATGGTTGTTCTATTTATATGAGTAATATCTTTTATGGTTATGCAACCTTAAAGAGTGGTCTATTCTTATTAAATCTCGATAGTAGTGACACACATATTCATAGTGTTGAAGCCAAAAGATGCAGAGTTGATAATGATAGTGCAACTTATTTGTGGCACTGCTGTTTAGGTCATATCGGTATAAAGCGCATGAAGAAACTCCATACTGATGGGCTTTTGGAACCACTTGATTATGAATCACTTGGTACTTGCGAACCGTGCCTTATGCGTAAGATGACAAAACACCGTTCTCCGGTACTATGGAGAGAGCAACAGATTTATTGGAAACCATACATACAGATGTATGTGGTCCGATGAATATTGAAGCTCGTGGCGGATATCGTTATTTTCTCACCTTCACAGATGACTTAAGGAGATATGGGTATATCTACTTAATGAAACATAAGTCTGAAACGTTTGAAAAGTTCAAAGAATTTCAGAGTGAAGTCGAAAATCATCGTAACAAGAAAATAAAATTCCTACGATCTGATCGTGGAGGAGAATATTTGAGTTACGAGTTTGGTGTACATTTGAAACAATGTGGAATAGTTTCGCAACTCACGCCACCCAGAACACCATAGCGTAATGGTGTGTCCGAACGTCGTAATCGTACTTTACTAGATATGGTGCGATCTATGATGTCTCTTACTGATTTACCGCCATCGTTTTGGGGATATGCTCTAGAGACGGCCGCATTCACGTTAAATAGGACACCATCAAAATCCGTTGAGACGACGCCTTATGAACTGTGGTTTGGCAAGAAACCAAAGTTTTCGTTTCTAAAAGTTTGGGGCTGCGATGCTTATGTGAAAAAGCTTCAACCTGATAAGCTCGAACCTAAATCGGAGAAATGTGTCTTCATAGGATATCCAAAGGAAACTATTGGATACACCTTCTATCACAGATCCGAAGGCAAGACTTTTGTTGCTAAATTCGGAAACTTCCTAGAGAAGGAGTTTCTCTCGAAAGAAGTGAGTGGGAGGAAAGTAGAACTTGACGAGGTAACAGTACCTGCTCCCTTATTGGAAAGTAGTACATCACAGAAACCTGTTTCTGTGACACCTACACCAATTAGTGAGGAAGTTAATGATAATGATCATGAAACTTCAGAACAAGATACTACTGAACCTCGTAGATCAAACAGAGTAAGATCCGCGCCAGAGTGGTACGGTAATCCTGTTCTGGAAGTCATGCTACTAGATCATGATGAACCTACGAACTATGAAGAAGCGATGGTGAGCCCGGATTCCGCAAAATGGCTTGAAGCCATGAAATCTGAGATGGGATCCATGTATGAGAACAAAGTATGGACTTTGGTTGACTTGCCCGATGATCGGCAAGCAATTGAGAATAAATGGATCTTCAAGAAGAAGACTGACGCTGACGGTAATGTTATTGTCTATAAAGCTCGACTTGTCGCAAAAGGTTTTCGGCAAGTTCAAGGGATTGACTACGATGAGACCTTCTCACCCGTAGCGATGCTTAAGTCTGTCCGAATCATGTTAGCAATTGCCGCATTTTATGATTATGAAATTTGGCAAATGGATGTCAAAACTGCATTCCTGAATGGATTTCTTCAAGAAGAGTTGTATATGATGCAGCCAGAAGGTTTTGTCGATCCAAAGGGAGCTAACAAAGTGTGCAAGCTCCAGCGATCCATTTATGGACTGGTGCAAGCCTCTTGGAGTTGGAATAAACGTTTTGATAGTGTGATCCAAGCATTTGGTTTTATACAGACTTTTGGAGAAGCCTGTATTTACAAGAAAGTGAGTGGGAGCTCTGTAGCATTTCTGATATTATATGTAGATGACATATTACTAATCAGAAATGATATAGAATTTCTGGATATCATAAAAGGATACTTGAATAAAAGTTTTTCAATGAAAGACCTCGGTGAAGCTGCTTACATATTGGGCATTAAGATCTATAGAGATAGATCAAGACACTTAATTGGACTTTCACAAAGCACATACCTTGACAAAGTTTTGAAGAAGTTCAAAATGGATCAAC
Organism: Triticum dicoccoides; assembly: GCF_002162155.2. Lineage (NCBI taxonomy): Eukaryota > Viridiplantae > Streptophyta > Magnoliopsida > Poales > Poaceae > Triticum > Triticum dicoccoides. Next base: position 612,565,883 of record NC_041388.1, on the reverse strand, counting down.
CAAAGAAAGGATTCTTGCCTGTGTTACAAGGTGTGAAATTGAGTAAGACTCAATCCCCGACCAATGCAGAAGATAGAGAGAAAATGAAAGATGTTCCCTTTGCTTCATCCATAGGCTCTATCATGTATGCAATGCTATGTACCAGACCTGATGTGTGTCTTGCTATAAGTCTAGCAGGGAGGTACCAAAGTAATCCAGGAGTGGATCACTGGACAGCGGTCAAGAACATCCTGAAATACCTGAAAAGGACTAAGGATATGTTTCTCATATATGGAGGTGACAAAGAGCTCATCATAAATGGTTACGTTGATGCAAGCTTTGACACTGATCCAGACGATTCTAAATCTCAAACCAGATACGTGTTTACATTAAACGGTGGAGCTGTCAGTTGGTGCAGTTCTAAACAAAGCATTGTGGCAGGATCTACATGTGAAGCGGAGTACATAGCTGCTTCGGAAGCAGCAAACGAAGGAGTCTGGATGAAGGAGTTTATATCCAATCTAGGTGTCATACCTAGTGCATCGGGTCCAATGAAAATCTTTTGTGACAATACTGGTGCAATTGCCTTGGCAAAGGAATCCAGATTTCACAAGTGAACCAAGCACATCAAGAGACGCTTCAATTCCATCCGGGATCTAGTCCAGGTGGGAGACATAGAGATTTGCAAGATACATATAGATCTGAATATAGCAGACCCGTTGACTAAGCCTCTTCCACGAGCAAAACATGATCAGCACCAAAGCTCCATGGGTGTTAGAATCATTACTGTGTAATCTAGATTATTGACTCTAGTGCAAGTGGGAGACTGAAGGATATATGCCCTAGAGGCAATAATAATGTTATTATTTTATTTCCTTATATCATGATAAATGTTTATTATTCATGCTAGAATTGTATTATCCGGAAACATAATACTTGTGTGAATACATAGACAAACCGAACGTCACTAGTATGCCTCTACTTGAGTAGCTCGTTAATCGAAGATGGTTATGTTTCCTAACCATAGACATGTGTTGTCATTTGATTAATGGGATCACATCATTAGGAGAATGATGTGATTGACATGACCCATTCCATTAGCTTAGCACCCGATCGTTTAGTATGTTGCTATTGCTTTCTTCATGACTTATACATGTTCCTATGACTATGAGATTATGCAACTCCCGTTTGCCGGAGGAACACTTTGTGTGCTACCAAACGTCACAACATAACTGGGTGATTATAAAGGGGCTCTACAGGTGTCTCCAAAGGTACATGTTGGGTTGGCATATTTCGAGATTAGGATCTGTCACTCCGATTGTCGGAGAGGTATCTCTGGGCCCTCTCGGTAATGCACATCACATAAGCCTTGCAAGCATTACAACTAATGAGTTAGTTGCAAGATGATGTATTACGAAACGAGTAAAGAGACTTACCGGTAACGAGATTGAACTAGGTATTGAGATACCGACGATCAAATCTCGGGCAACTAACATACCGATGACAAAGGGAACAACGTATGTTGTTATGCGGTCTGACCGATAAAGATCTTCGTAGAATATGTGGGAGCCAATATGAGCATCCAGGTTCCACTATTGGTTATTGACCGGAGACGTGTCTCGGTCATGTCTACATTGTTCTCGAACCTATAGGGTCCGCATGCTTAAGGATTTGATGACAGTTATATTATGAGTTTATGCATTTTGATGTACCGAAGATTGTTCGGAGTCCCGGATGTGATCACGGACATGACGAGAAGTCTCGAAATGGTCGAGACATAAAGATTGATATATTGGAAGCCTATATTTGGATATCGAAAGTGTCCCGGGTGAAATCGGGATTTTACTGGAGTACCAGGAGGTTACCGGAACCCCCCGGGAGGTAGATGGGCCTTAGTGGGCTTTAATGGAAGAGAGGAGAGGTGGCCAGGGCTGGGCCGTGCGCCCCTCCCCCTAGTCCGAATAGGACAAGGAGAGGGGGGCGGCGCCCCCCCCCCCCTTCCTTCTTTCTCTCTCCTCTTTCCCCCTTCCCGAATCCTATTCCAACTAGGAAAGGGGGGGAATCCTACTCCCAGTGGGAGTAGGACTCCTCCTGGTGCGCCCTCCTCCTGGCCGGCCGCACCTCCCCCTTGAACCTTTATATACGGAGGCAGGGGGCACCCCTAGAGACACAAGTTGATCCACGTGATCATATTCTTAGCCGTGTGCGGTGCCCCCTTCCACCATAATCCTCGATAATATTGTAGCGGTGCTTAGGCGAAGCCCTACAACAGTAGTACATCAAGATCGTCACCATGCCGTCGTGCTGACGGAACTCTTCCCCGACACTTTGCTGGATCGGAGTCCGGGGATCGTCATCGAGCTGAACGTGTGCTAAAACTCGGAGGTGCCGTAGTTTCGGTGCTTGATCGGTCGGGTCGTGAAGACGTACGACTACATCAACCGCGTTGTGCTAACGCTTCCGCTGTCGGTCTACAAGGGTACGTAGATCACACTCTCCCCTCTCGTTTCTATGCATCACCATGATCTTGCGTGTGTGTAGGAATTTTTTTGAAATTTCTACGTTCCCCAACACCGCGCCCCGGCGCCCCCACCCCCGCCGCCCCGACCCTCGCCGGACTCCACACCCCCGCCGCCTCCAGAGAGACCACCCCTCGCCCGATTCCCCCTCTTTCCCCATCGATCCGCCTCCTCCTCGGCTCGTACTCGAGCGCGAGAGCTCGTGCGGTGACCGCTCTCACCGTCGTCATTGTCGCGGCCACCGTCGTCCCCACGCCAAGATAGTGTGTCCCCCGGCTTCCCCGTCGTCTTCCACGTCGTCTACAAGTCCAGATCGAGCCAGGGCACCGCCGAACGACGGGATCGAGATCGTCTTCTTCCTTCTGCCGTCGTCGATTTCGCCTCGATCCGCGTTGCCTCGACCGCCCCCGACCTTGCCGAGTTCGCCTACACCCCCCCTGTGAGCCCATCCGTCGATCCCTTTCTTCCTTCGCGTGGATCCATCGCCGTAGACGTTGTTGCCCGCCTGACCCGAGCTCGCTCTACCACCGCGCCCTCTGGCTGCTTCGCCCGCGTCCTCCTGCAGTCACCTGCGCCTGTCATCGCTGCTGCTCTATTGCCGCCGCCTGTTGCTAGATGCACCGCGGCCGCTGCTTGCTAATGTTGCTAGCGCTGCAGCTACTGGCGGTCATGGCCATGGCCATGGCCGTGTGCTTTGTGTAGGATTTCTAGTTGGACTACTACTACTAGGACTTGCTCCAGATTTTAGTTGCCATGGCCATGTGCTGTGTGCTTTGTGTGCTTTGTGTAGGATTTCTAGTTGCCATGGCCATGGTCGTGTGCTGTGCCATGGCCATAGGAGTAGTAGTGGTGGCCATCTAGTTGGACTACTACTGCTTGGACTTGCTCCAGATTTTAGGATTTCTTTTCTTTTAGGATTTATTTTCTTCTAGGACTAGGTTTTTATTATTTTTCTGTTGTGATTGTTTTTTGAGCTCTTTCTTTTTCATTTCCTACTATCCTTATCCTAATTATCTTAAATTATTATGATGTGTGTAACAGGATTAGATCTTGGATTTGCTAGTGGACTTTGGGAGTTTCTTAGCCAGCTTGGTGACTCCATATTTTTCACTATTTCAGCAAGTCTTTTGTAAGCATTAAACTTTCAGCACTACATTTCTATCTTATGTGTACATCTGTTTGCTTCCAATTGCTATATATGTATTGTTGTTACTAAAAATGATGAAGCTCCTGTCAATTGCTATGCATATATATGTGTATGATGATCCTCCTTTCCTACAGTAGTATAACTAGGATATAAAGCACAATGAACTAACAATCTTGTATGGTGCCTAAACTACAATGATTCAGGAACATTAGATGACATAGCATGTGGATATTGACATAGGATGAGTAGATTAATAAGTGAGCCAAAAGTGATGTACACACCTCATGCTAGGAATTCTCGAGGGTTGCAGTACATGGAATGCATTTGCAAATGTAGCCAAAACCTGATATATACCAAAAAAAATTGTATAGAAATATGCTGAATTTTCTGCTCTGATTGTTGCTCAAAGAAATTTAGCAAAAAAAATGGGGTCCTGGGAGACGCCGCTGCTGCTTGAGGCCCTTGAGAGGCCCTTCGTGTTGTGATGATTTTGCAGGTACCCCGAGAGGCCCTTGAGTTTGCCAGAATGTTGATTAACTTCCGTTTCGGCAAATTCGGGTACTCCATATGTCCTATTTTCAGCAAAGGTCATGCTGAAATTTTCCGTGAATTTTAGCATGACTTTGCTAAAAATCAGACATATGAGGTACTTGCTACTAATGCATGGGCCGGGGTATCTTAGTACTTAATTAAGTAGGATCAACTGCCCCTTTATTCTTGCTGCATTAAACCATAGGTGGCAATAGAGCCAAGTGATTAGGCCCAACTTAGAAATTCTCCTCAGCATCGATAAACCCTAGATGATAAACCCAACATAGGTGGCAATAGAGCCAACTGATTAGTGCCAAGCGATTAGGCCCAACCTAGGGTGCCTCGGCATCGATAAACCCTAAATAATGAAAACTTAGCATTTAGGGTGCCTCGGCGTCGACAAACCCTAAATGATGAAACCTTGGATTTTAGGGTGCCTCGGTGTCGATGAGAACCTAAATGATGTACGCTTAGGCTTTTAGGGTGCCTCGGCGTCAACAAACCCTAAATGATAAAAGCTTAGCTTTTAGGATGCCTCGGTGTCGACAAACCCTAAATGATGAGACCATGATCTTGTTCCTTGACAATAACCAACTTTTTGACCAAACTTTTTTCCTATTTAGAGAGAAACATGGCCCACAATGATGAGGCCGGCGGTTCGGGCGGCAAGCAATTCTGGGAGCTGTCCCAGGAGTTGGAGGAAGAACCTCACCGCTATGAGGACGCCGCAGAAGACATCGATCCTGACTACACAACCCCTAGTGGCGTCGGGGATGACACCACTGATGATGGCGCTGTGGATGCCACCACTGATGATGGTGGCGCACACACAGATGGCAGCCAACCAAAGAGGCAACGGAAGGACGGCGCCCGAACGTGCTCAGCACCGTCAGGGAGGAATTTACTGAAGTGAACTCCGACGGGCATCCGACGGCGCCCAAACACATAGTCAAGGGGTACTCGATTCAACTCACGTGCATTCTCCGGAGCACCGCCTCGATCAATACCGAGAACCTAAGGCATAAGGACTGAGGGAATTTGCGCAGCCTCCTCTTCACGAAGCTGCACGAACGATACAAGTTCCCCGCTGAGTTCACAAACACACGCCTCTCGGGTAATAAAGTGAACGGTGCCGCCCTCACGACGATGAGCACGGCCCTGTCTATTTGGAAAAGCACGGTGAAGGCAATGATTGACAAAGGTGATAGTTATGAGAAGATCAAGGCGAAATATCCTTTGATGAGCGAAGATGACTACAAGGAGTTCAAGATCAAGTGCGAGAGCCCCGCAACCTCCGAATCAAGTAAGTGGGGGAAAGAAATGCGGCAGTTGAACATAGGGGTCCACCAACTCGGTCCCGGCGGTTACTGAGTGGCGGAGCCTGTATGGGACAAGGAGGACGTGGAGCATGCCGAGCAAGGCCTACCGCCCCGCTTCGAGAAATACAGTGACAAGCAGACCAGGAACTTTCTTAGGGCCCGGTACAAGGAGGACCCGGTAACAAAGGAGCTTACCAGGGATCCGAAGACCAAGGAGCTTGAGCTTGTACTAGTAAGGAATACACCCCCACGTAATTAGCTCCATATGGTTGCATTCTAATTAATACCCAATATTTCTAAATGGTTCACGTTCCTTCCGCAGGACAAAGAAAGCAGTAGCGCGGGGTTGTCTCAGAGCTTCCATTTCGACACCCCTTTGAATAGGCATTGAACGTAATGAAAAACAGGGATAAGATCAATAAGCCGACGTCAGCTGGTCGTGTGGCCGGCAAAGGCTTGTCCACAAAATGGTCGTCATACTATGGGGCTGGTGGGCGAAAGGAGAAAAGGACCAGCTCGGAAAGCCAATCGCGTGAGGTTGAAGCACTCAAGGCGCAAGTGGCGCGGATTCCGGAGATGGTCCAAGAGCAAGTGCAACAACAACTGGGATCGACGCTTACCGGCATTATGTCTACCTTGATTCATGGGATAACGACGTGGAGTGTGGGTGGCCAACAGGGGCCGCCCCCAATTCCCAGCTTCACGACCAGCAACTCACACAACGCGTAGGCGGCGCCATTGGTGTCTCCGGCGGCGGCGGTATTGGTGTCTCCGACGCCAGCATTGGAGCTTAATGCACCCGGGTGTACGCTGGCCAGCACCTCACCAGCAAGCGGCCCCTCCGTCAGTTGCACGCCCGCTGTTGGCGGTGCCTCGACATTAGCCGGGCTCGACGGCATCACGGTAACTAAGCCTCTCGGCCGAGGACATCATCTCCTTGCCTTTGACTGGGCATCCCTGACGCCCTACATGTTTTCGCAGGGCGCCGCCAACGTTCCTTGCACTCTCCTGCACTTTGTGGGCGGCGAGTTGGTCGATGTCGCCAAGGGCAGAATCATTCAACCGGGCAACCCCGTGTTCCACGGTAATTCGATGCCACCCACAATGTATAGGGTTGAAGTGGTTCGGGTGCTGCCAAGCTGCGATGAGCTGTTACCTCCGATTCGGCCCGCTGGGGCCGACGAAGAAGATGAGATGACCCTCAGCGCCCGCGTAAGCTGGCCCCTGCTTTGGCCGAAGAGCCAGATTTGTTTGGGGGTGGGGGACACCACCCCACCGACAAGACCGCCAGTCGTGCCGGCGCCAAGCCATGGCAAGAACGCCGCAACGCTACCGGACATGCCGGACATCCCTATGGTACAGGATCCAGACGACAACGACAACGATGATGGTACATTTACCAATGTCGATAAGTACTTTGCCGAACATGGGTACGGTGACGAGTTCTGCGAGCCTCCTTCTCAAGAACCCAAACAAGACGACCGCGATCTAGCTAGTACGGCGAAGAAACCCAATTGCAACAGGCGTCGTCTGGTGTTCAGTTCTCAGGAGACGCCTCCAGCTGCCGCCTTCACCGAGCCTCAGATAGCGGAGGTGCCAAATATTATCAGCCCCAACACGCTCAAGAAGGCGGTCTGTGAGCAGAACTCGGTCCCATTACAGCAGATCAAGAAGAAGGGCCGGAAACGGCCGACTAAAAAGGCCGCCGGTGCGAGCCAGCCGGCACCGAGTACGATCCATGCTCAGGACGGGCCACCTTCACCTAAGGATATCTCGAGGAGGGTGCATGTGGCGGGTAGGGCGATGCTACCGATAAATATGCTCAATGCTGCAACTGGTGCTATGCGGAGTCTGCACGACAGTGTTCTTTCTTTGCAGAAGCGGCGTCTCAGAGAGAATGATGTGGCATACCCAGTTTTCGTGGCCAAGGTGCTAGAGGGCAAGGGCTTTGTGGATGGCGACATCGGGGGTACGATCGTCCTGCGGTTTGATGACATCTTTGCTATGTTTAACCTTCATCCGCTGCACTACACCTTCGTTCGGCTGTTTTCACTGAGTATGGAGATGCGGATCATTAGAGACAAGACCCCGAACATCGTGATCGTCGACCCCTTCTACATGCGTGCCAAGCTCTTGAGCAGCGCTGGGGACCGCAAAGTCGCGAGTTCACACCTCGAAGACGTCATTCTAGCAAACCCAGATAAGGATAACTTCCTTGTGGCTTACTTTCCCGAGTAATTCATCCCTTAACCGCCCCGTAACATATGATTTCTTAGATTTCGATCGTTCTTTTTTTCTAACATTCTGTGTTCTGTGCAGTGACACACATTGCACACTCATCCTCTTAAGCCCGAAATATTCCATGGCCACGTATTTTGACCCGAACCGTAACTCCAAGATAGACTACACAAATATCAAGAAAGTTCTTGATGATGTTCTCCCCGGCTACGCCAAATCTGGAGGCACCTTCACCAGGGCAGTTCGTAAGTACGACAAGCACGTGTTCGCCCACAATACGACATTCTGCTGCGTCAAGCAGCCACCTAGCGGTCAGAAGGATGCCTACTACGCCCTCCATCACATGCGGGCGATCATAAGGGACCATCATCACCTTCTGCTACCAAATAATCTCAAAAATTGGGCCGCGAGCTTGTCGGCAATCCAGGACGCAGACATCAGACAAGAATTCTTTCGCATCCAGTTGGAGTTTGCGGACACCATCCATCAAGATGTCCTTCATACCTCGGGGCAGTTCTTCCTCAGATATCAACCGTCCAACATTGAGATAGACGGAATGCTACAAATGCAGGCTGACAACGCCCGCGATTTCATGACCATCACGACAGACGACGGCTTCATCCACGCTCCTGTCCATGAGTCGAGTCGAAAGTAGTGATGTGTAGTTCTGAAACATTGATTGGCTCATGTTGTAATTAAACTTTAATGACTTGTATGTCTCTTTGGTTTGGATAGTCGTTCAACTTAGATGTAATCGATGCTATTTATTAGTAGGACCATGAATCGTGCTATTAATGTCTTGCTTTTCTCTTCTGATCCTTTTGTTGCATACTTATATATTGCTTATGTATGTATTGTCTGTTGTTTGGCTTGTGCATAGAGATGCCGTCGTATGTCGTGTACAAGGGTAAGGTTCCCGGTGTCTACGACGACTGGGAGGAGTGTCGGAGACAGGTTCATCGTTTCAGCGGTAACAGTTACAAAGGGTACACCACTAGAGCGGAGGCGGAATCTAGATACGCCCGCTATCTAGCGGGAGAGAGGAGGGAGCGTTGGAGGAACCAGATGAAGACCAGTTTCATCGCGATGATGCTCATCGTGATGACCGCAGCTCTCTTCTATGTGATGGTAGTTTAGATGATCGATATCGACTTGTAATGTGAAGACAAACTCGATACTCGCGGTCTTAAGACTTGTAATGTTTTATCTTTGTTCGGTCTTTTGAATTCGGAGACTAATATGATGAATTGTATTCGGAGACTAATCTTCTATTGTATTCGATGAATCTGCTGTTGTTGTGTGCTACTGTCTATATTCTGTCAAATAATATATTTTGTAACCTGTGCAAAATTCAGAAAAGTAAAAAAATAAAACTTAATATTCATACTAATGGCGCATCACTACAGAGTGCGCCATTAGCATGCCAAAGTATACTAATGGCGCATCACCAAACAGTGCGTCATTAGTATGCCAAATATACTAATGGTGCATCCATCCGTAGTGTGCCATTAGTGTGCCAAAGCACATGGTTAAATATGGCCCCTGGGAGGCATACTAATGGCGCATGGTGTTATATACTAATGGCGCACTGCGTGGTGCGCCATTAGTATACCAGATACTAATGGCGCACCAGTGGTGCGCCATTAGTAATAAATACTAGTGGCGTGATACTAATGGCGCACCAGTGATGCGCCATTAGTAGGAAAAACTGGTGCGCCATTAGTAGGCCTTTTCCTAGTAGTGGTGGCTTATATAGAGTGCGCCAGGACCACAGCCAGCCCAAGTTACAAAGGGTTCAATGTACATTAAGGCAGGGCGTTACTGGTAACGCTAGTAATAAAGTGCTATGATGACCATAAAAGCTACTTAATAACCGACCGTTAGCATGCGGAGTGCCTTTAGGTCTCTTGACTGTCGAGTGGCTTGGTCTTGGTCGAGTGGTTGCTTCTTGGTCGAGTATCTTCAAGTCTGTCGAGTGGAACACCTCCAAGTCGATTGATAGATGATTTCTTCTGGAGATGTCCTTGGGTAGGCCAGTTTGGACAGGTCCATGCCCCTACCCTAGGTACATAGCTTCATCAACCAACACCTCCACGGTGCCCATTGGAGAGCCAACCATGTCAACCACCTCCCAGGGCCGCTGCCCTAGCATCCATGTCCAGCGACACCGTCGACTGTCCTCGTCATGGCACACCAATCCCATCAGGAAGAGCAGATGGCAATCCTTCCACTCCTAGCCTGGCATCCATCCGTGAGTCTGGGTTTACACCTCAACACTAGGATGTGTTGAACCTCGCGTCACCATCCAGTCCTGATGGACCGACAGGGACACAACCCCAAGACTCCTGACGGTCACCGTCGAGCAGCCCAGTCAAAAGCACTTGGCTTGTACTAGGCGAGCTTGATCGGTGCCAAATCTGAGGCCATCAGGGCCAAGCCACTGGACGACAAAGTGAAGTCAGGACCCGCACCTGCAGACACCACCCGGAACAAGCCAAACCTTTACTACCTGGGGCAACCGCCCCGACCCGCCTTGGGCCCAAATCCGGTCTGCCTGAGGACGAGCCCCAGACCAAAGCCACCGCCATCGCGCATGCGTCAAGCCTAGCATGACGGCCGCAACCCGCCCAGCCCTGCGCGCAGCTAGCTCAGATCCAGAAGAAGGGAGGCCTTCACCGCCACCTTGCACCGCCTACATGATCACAGCCATCGGACGCCACCAAAACACCACAGAAATGCACCACCACGAATGCGCGCGGCAGTCAATAGGCGAACCTGCCCAGCACCGGCCACAAGAGCCCACTAGCGACCGAGCCGCTGCACCATGAGGAGCACGACCCCGGCTCCCACACCGCCCGCAACCCGCACCACCCGCATCGCGGCCAGCACCCGTAGCCAGTTCAGTCGGAGCGTACATTTTTGTAAAAAACAGGGGCACAGTCGTGGCTAGAAGAGTTTTTTTTAAAATTTTCACCGGGGGAGAGAAGAAATCCTCCCCGCCTGAATTGTATTCATTTGTTGCCTATAGGCTTTGCAGCCTAATATAATATAGGGTTCAAATGAACCAGAAGTATAAGGGTACATGAAGGAGAAATAAAGCAAAAACAACACACAGACAACACATGGCGAGGGGGGACACAACACAACCAGGGCACCACGAGTGCTCGAACTGCAGCGGCGATCCGAGACTAAACCGTGACACTGTACCATCAACGCAATCGAAAAGCACCACGTGACCAAGACTGCACAACGCCACGATACCACCTGTGTCATGGTGTACATTTGAACGGTCACGCCGGGCCGAGACGACGCCACGGCACCTGTGTGCCACTGGCCTAGCCAAAGGGCATCACCAAGCATAGAACTCCACAGAGCACACCCAAAACAACACAACAAATGGGTACCCCGGGCACCGGAAATGCAGCAGCGAGCCGAGACTAAACCATGACACTGCACTGTCGACGCAATCGAAAACCACCGGGCAACCAAGACTACACGACGCCGCCACACCACCTATGTCATGGGGTACATTCAAACGGTCACGCTGGGCCGAAATGACGCCACGACACCTGTGTGCCACCGGCGTAGTCGAAGGGCATCACCAAGCATAGAACACCACATAGCACACCTAAAACATCACAAGACCGGGGATGAAGACAATGCCATCAAGATGGGAACAACGGGAAGCGTCGCCGCTGTCTCGGCCAGCCGAATGCGGCCGGCATCGATCGAACAGGATAACGAAGAGGCGCCGTCGGTATGTCAATGTCATTCACTTCCTCTATGAGCGTTCTATACTGCACGAACACAGCGACAACAGGAAAAGTTAGATCTTGCACCTAATTCAAACCCAAATCCAAATCATGACCGACCAAACTGTCACAGAGGGCAAGATTAGCACATGTGGAAGGTTGCAGCAAGAACTCCATCACCGTCGGAGCCGGTGCACCGTAACCCTAGGGAGATGGTGGTGCCGCCGCCGAGCCGCTCGCAATACTACCACACCAGCAAGCAGTGGAGGTAGGAGGCATATCGCCCCACCTACCCATATTTGCATTTACTCCAGCATAATGACGTCGTTAGCAGAACTGATCCACGGACAGGAATCCGCTGACGATCCGGGCGCCGGATCTGAAGTCAATTTGCCACGGCCTGGAACGGACACGTGAGAAAGTATCACATGGAAACCAAGTTTTAGTGGAAACCGGTGAAAACCACATGAAAATGATGTTTTAAAGTTTCAAAAAGATCTTAAAAAAATGTGAGACGTTAAGAATGTGATGTTCTATTACCATGTGAAATTTCCAAATTCAAACACATTAGCATTTACGAGCTACCAAAAAAACAAAATCAGTATTAAATAGTGCCGACCAGTACACATCACTATTCATTGCTAAATTTGTTCTTTTCATAGCTCGTAAATGGTAATGTGTTTGAACTTCAAAATTTTCATGCCAATAGAACATCACGCTCTTAACATCCTATATTTCTCAAATTTTTCTGAAACTTTTAAATGTGGTTTCCATGAAGTTTTCTTTGAAGCTTGGTTTTTATAGGATATTCTCTCCGGACACGTCGGTCAGACCCACCGTCTAAGAGAACTTTTCCATTTCGTTTTATATTCCATGTGGTCTGCCGGGACCAGCACCGGTCACGTGTGCCTGCTAAAACGAATCACAAGAATATATTCGACGGGACAGATTTCAAGAGACTGTGTGCTCGTGATCAATTGCTCCGCGTCCAAAAGTTGCATGATCTCCTCTCCTAGTAATAACCGACGCTGGCCATCAGCCAACAAAGGACGGCGGTGTCTGCCAGCGCCATACAACCTATCGTCCTTTTCATTTATTGATGACATGATGCAACACGTCATCTTACCACCTCTTCTGTGGAAGTAATTTGCGTCTATAAAGTACTATCAAATGTGGCTTACTAGGTAGTACTTGCATATTCATCAGCCACAAGCCGAGGAAAGTTCCAGTACCACCCGGCAAAATGGGGAGGGTTGAGCCCGCAGGTGCCATCGCCGGCAGCACGAAGGCATCATGGCCGGAGGTGGTGGGCTGGCCGGCGCACGACGCAGCGCTCCAGATCAGCAAGGACAGGCCTGACGTCTCCATCTTCTACTACATAGGCACGGGACGCTGGCCGCCGAGCCCGTACCACTCGCGTGTCATCGTGGTGTCAGATGCGGCGACCGGCGTCGTCGTCCAGACACCCGTCGTCGGTTAGGCGGCATGCACCCCTTGTGCCTGCACACGGATACGTACAGTAGTATCGTATTTGCATTGCTGCAGGTGCACAGCACATGAATAAGATCCAACATTTGAAAGCATGTTCCAATTTGAGGCAGTGGGGTGCATGAATAAAATCCAACATTTGAAAGCAGGTTTCATTATGTGGATGATACAGTACTTTGATTTTCATATTTTTCTTCTCTAGCAATCCTCACTGCATTGTCATACATGTAGCACATATAGGTTCGTTTGTTGCGTCTCGAACATCAGGTTGAGGCCCACTTGTTGAAGAGAATGTAGATTGATTTCTTTTTCTAGACTAATTTTAGAATGACCAATCATGCATGGTTTGTGGTTTGCCAGTCTTTCCCAACAAACTAACCCCATCTCATGGGCATTCGGCAAAGATATGCAAAGCAGATTCATATCCAAGGTGCCACAAGGGGCAAATGGGATTATGAGCCCGATTTCTGTTGGCTAGATTGCCAGCCATAAGGCACTGTCTGTGTCAGTGTGAACGATTTACTTTGTACAGTAAGATTTCAAACCTGCGAATATCTAGATGTTCTTGCTACCAAGTGAAAGCAAAATGGTAGTTTTTTTTAAGAGAAGGAGCAAAACGGAAGTTGGTCATTTGAAAGGAAAAATGATACTAGATATCGCCTAGCTTAGTGCTTAAGAGAAATGTTTATTTTCAAAGAACAATCTGTGCATGAAGTCTCAACTAATCTACTACAGTAGTAAACACCAAGAGGAAACCATAGAGATGGAGAGGGGGTTGCGCAGTACAGCAAGCCTATGCGGTGCTACCAGTTCCTCTGCGACGGGACGCAGCGTTTTCGCCACATCCCACTGCTCATCTTAGCGTGCATGCTTTTGACACCAGGCGAGCAGCATGCAGGCTACAACCGGCGCACGCCCAGATACTGGATTATGACCGCTCGGGCCAGGCTAATCTCTTGCCTGAACGGACACCCGGCAAGCAAGCCATTCATGCATATATGACTATGCATGTTAAAGATGGTTTCACGACGCCACTCATTCTCAAGCCGTGCTTGCTTGCACCACATAATCAATCAAGTGTTTTTTTCTTTAACGCTCACCAAACAAAAGAACCTAGTAGGTATGGGCCGGATTAGGCTCACAAACATTGCTAATCACAGATAGCAAGAATGGGTGTGCATGTGTGTACGTGTTTGTTGTGTTTGAATCGAATTTTAGACAGGGAACTACAAAGATGATGCTCTTATATAGTAGTAGTGAGCAGGGACCCGGGGTAATAAGCTTGCACATGGCGAAGTTATTTTTTTTCAAGTCTCTCCCTGAGGTTGATGGCAAGCGCAATTATGAACCACAACATTTTACTATTTTTTCAAGTCTCCCTGAGGTTGATGGCAAGTGACAAGTAGAAGAAATCAACTATTTTCCTATTTTTTTAGTGGAACCCCTCATTTTCATTATGAAGGTCAGGCCCGAGTTAAAAAAAAATTAAGTCGGCCCCAAAGGATCTTGAATTCATTATGCAAGAAGAGAGTTATGTCAATCTTAAGGCCAGAGTTATTTCAATCTTAAGAGTTAAGAGAATTACGCTTCTACGTCGCTAACTAGATACAAGCCCATGTGACCAAATATCAGATTGCATACACTTTTTACACAACAGGAAGGATCACTACCCCATCCTTTGAATCATCCGACGCACACAATTCATTTTATTCATACGAAGCTCAAGACGTCGAGGCTGAGAACAACATGCAAATAGAAACTAGCTAACATCCCCAAATCTCTTAACGGGCTAAACGACAACATGCTAATCTTGTAACTTATTACTTGGTTTAAACCACCAAAAAGAAGCGACAAAAATAGTATATGGATCAGGGCACCAAGAGTCCAAGACAGCACATTCGGAGGTAGCAACACTACATAAACATTCCTTTGAACCAGTCAGAGAAGCATGATTTTACCGAAAAGTTCACCTGACTATCATCTGCCTGATGCACTAAGTGAAGGATATATATCACTGTAGGCATACCAATACTCCAAGACAAATCTTCTGTAGGCGGTGACATATGACTTGTCGTTTGTTACATCCAACCAATCAAAGCCAGAACGAGGCTTTTGCCTCAGAGCTAAAACATGTACCATCGCTTGACCCAACCAACGAATGAAAACTGATGTGTTGTGTGGCAAATCCATTGTGGTAGAAGAACCTCCCTACCGCTTGTATCTGATTGGAGACGAGTAGTCGTTCAATGTATGCACTGCACTGCGCCACGCTGCCACCACCACACAACGAGGAGGTCGTAACCTGATCATCAACACACTTTGTTAATGAAACACTGGACTTTTGGCAACATATGGATGCAGGCATGGAAATTAGTTCATGACTACCTAGAGCAAGGATAGGTACATTGGCAAGATCAGTTATTAACAAACCAAGCGTTTGTTTTGCTGTAAATGATATGTATATTGTATGGCTTTTCTCACAGCCAATCAGACCTTGTTCCAGTGTGACTGAAACATTGATTTTCTGACATGCTTCAACTTCCAATTAATAGGTGGTGCTATCAACAGCCAACTGAAACTTTTAGTGTACAAACCCAGACCAGTAATGCAATACTCCACTGATGAATAACATCATTCTATTTACAGTGGATAGTAGCCTTGTCTTGGGTACAGATCTAGCGTCGCTGCAAACAGTTTTGATGTTTAGTACTGCCTTCGCGCCATTTGGATCAGAACTGCCGCAAAACAGAGCTTAAAAGTCGATAACATATCCCACAAGGCACAAGCCTAAAATCACCGAGATGATGCGATACAACATACTTCCACTTCAACCAAGAAACCATCTCAGCCATCCAACATATTATTTTGTATCGCCTCGTCCGAAAATGTTACCGGAACTAACCTACACACATAGTGTCTCAGTTTCAGGTATGACCGCAAGATATGTAGTAGGGCCTTTTGCTTCATTACTGATGTCCCTTGTACACGTACAATGGAGGACGAAACAGCTTGTGTCATTCGAGTCACAGTAAGCAAGAACATCTGCAGAAGAGAGCTTAAATGTGAATGTCAATACCACATCCCGAAGGTAACAATCTTAAATCACCTAGACTAACTGATACAAGATACTTCCACTTCAACCAAGAATACATTTGTATATTAGTTTAAAAGTAACGAGTTGGTGCAATCAAACTATCTCAACCATCAAATATTTTTGAAGTGGAGCATCCTTGCGTCAAATAAGAGAGAGTTAATCAATCCCCTGTTCAAATTTTCTCTCTCCATAAATTGCCCAACAAACAGAGATGACACGATTTCAATGCATACTTGACGAATTACTCGTAAAAGGAAAAGCTAATGATTCAAATTGGTCACACATGCAACCTGGGTAAAAATCAGCAAACCTTAGACAACATGCTTGTTAGAATTGTGTCAAATATTATTGTAGAAGGTAGGTTACAATTGGACTTGGTTTTGGACTGTGTGTAGACAGGGTAGCGTTAGATCCACTGGATCGATGTAGGCTAGATCTTTCCGGTCACCTACCTTCCTTGGGTGCGGATGAGCTCGATCCAGAGCCGGCCATGGTGAAGTAGAGGCCGGTGGTAGCAGAGAGATCGAGATGGAGAGGTGGCAGTGGTGCTTCCCGTAAGCACTGCGATTGCCCTAGATCGGAAGGGGATATCGGTGGGGAGTCTGGCGGCGCGGTGAACCTCGTACCGTGCCCCGGCCCCCACCTCTTTATATATCGCAGGTCACAGGGGGCCACCAACCATAGAACGGTTGGGCGCCCCCGATCAGGGCACGAATAGATCAGGGCCCGATGGGCTGTTGAGCCCACTCGGTGGAAAGATCAACCTAACATTCTCCCCCTTGATCTCAACTTTTACTTTTAACCTTATACTTTCTAGTTTTATTTGTTTCATCACATATTGGTACATAGAGCATGTTTCATCGTCACAGCTTAATTGCCGTTAGAATCATACAGCTACAACATACGTTATGATCAGAAACAAATTCTGTTCCTT
Organism: Triticum dicoccoides; assembly: GCF_002162155.2. NCBI lineage: Eukaryota > Viridiplantae > Streptophyta > Magnoliopsida > Poales > Poaceae > Triticum > Triticum dicoccoides. Next base: position 612,548,882 of record NC_041388.1, on the reverse strand, counting down.
TTGGGCCTATCCAGGAATCATAAGGCTTTCCCTTCAACCCATGCCGGCTATGTGTTCCTTGAACACATTGGATGGTAAGCCTTTCGTTAGCGGATCCGCAAGCATATCCTTTGTCCGTATATGGTCGAGACTTATAGTTTGATCCTGGATTTTATCTTTCACAATATAATACCTTATCTTTATTGTTTTGGCAGCATTACTCGACTTGTTGTTGTGAGCGTAAAATACTGCGGGTTGGTTGTCGCAGTACATCTTTAGTGGCTTGTGAATACAATCTACCACTTTCAAGTCGGGTACAAATTTCTTTAGCCATATCGCCTGCCCCGTGGCTTCGAAGCATGCTATGAATTCTGCATACATCGTGGATGATGCAACTATTGACTGTTTGGAGCTTTTCCACGAAATAGCTCCCCCAGCGAGAGTGAAGACGTATCCTGACGTGGATTTTCTATCATCTCTGTCCCCCGCAAAATCTGCGTCTGAATACCCTTTTATCTCTAGGGATTCACTTCTCCTGTATATTAGCATGTAGTCCTTCGTGCCTTGCGCATAACACAATGCTTTCTTTACCATCTTCCAGTGCTCCATGCCTGGATTCTCTTGATATCTACCAAGTACCCCGGTGATAAAAGCTAAGTCAGGGCGAGTGCACACTTGTGCATACTGTAAGCTGCCAACTGCCGAAGCATATGGTACTGCTTTCATTTGATCGATCTCGTACTGGTTCTTGGGACATTGGAATTTCCCAAAACTATCGCCCTTGACTATAGGAGCAGGTGTGGTTTTACTCGCATGCATGTTATATTTTTTAAGAACCTTTTCTAAATATGCTTCCTGCGATAGTCCTAAGACTCCACTGTTCCTATCTCGGTGAATTTCTATGCCCAAAACATATGATGCTTCACCAAGATCTGTTATGTCAAAATTTGAGGATAAGTATTTCTTTGTTTCTTGTAGTAGACTAACATCACTACTAGCAAGCAGGATATCATCCACATACAAGATTAGGAAAATATATTTCCCATTTTTAAACTTTGCATAAATGCAATTATCCTCAATATTTTCTTTAAATCCAAAACTTTTAATCGTTTGATTAAACTTTAGATACCACTGCCGAGAGGCTTGTCTTAATCCATAAATGGATTTCTTCAGGTGGCATCCCATATTTTCCTTTCCTTCCATGATAAAACCCTTAGGCTATTTCATGTAGACATTTTCTTTTAAATCACCATTCAGAAATGACGTCTTAACATCCATTTGATGTAATTCTAAATCAAAATGAGCAACTAATGCCATTATGATTCTGAAGGAATCCTTACATGAGACTGGAGAAAATGTCTCATTGTAATCTATCCCTTCTCTTTGTGTAAATCCTTTTGCCACGAGTCATGCTTTATACTTTTCTATATTCCCTTTAGAGTCATACTTAATTTTGTAGACCCATTTACAGCCTACTGTTTTGGCTCTTTTATGAATTTCCTCTAATCCCAAACATCTTTGGAACTCATCGATTTCATCTCGTCTTCCATTGCCTTCATCCACATCGATGAATGAGGGCTTCTCATGGCTTCTTCATATGAGGTGGGATCTTTTTCCATATGAACCGTTTCTGTGTTATAAACTTTAAAATCAGTAGAAATAGCTGACTTTTTTGGTCTTGTAGACCTTCTCAGGGCCTCAGTTTCTGGCATGTTATGTGCCTCAACTTCTGGCACTTCTTCTAAAATTTGCTGTTGCACCTCCCTTTCATGCTCAACAACGGGTTCAGTCGGCTCCTGACGGACAGGTTCTGGGTCTATCCCCAAGGTTGTCATGGGTGGAATTGCAACTGGTAGTGAGAAAAATGGCTCCTGAATCATCGGATTAGGTGCATGCACCCTCTTCTCCTCAAGATTAATTTTCCGAGCTACCAAGCTCCCCCTCATCATTTCGTCCTCAAAGAAGACTGCATGTCTCGTTTTTACAAACTTTGTATATCTGTCTGGGCAGTAAAAACAAAAACCTTTTGATCTGTCTGGATAGCCAATGAAGTGACAACTTACTATTTTGGGATCTAACTTTGCAATGTTTGGATTAAACATTTTGGCCTCAGCAGGGCACCCCCACACCCTTAAGTGTTGTAGGGAGGGTACCCTTCCTGTCCATAGCTCGTACGGTGTTTTGGGCACCGACTTGCTTGGTACTCTATTGAGAATGTGAATGGCGGTTTTAAGCGCCTCCATCCATAATTCCAATGACAAGTTGGAATAACTCATCATGCTGCGCGCCATATCCATAAGTGTACGGTTGTGCCTTTCAGCTACTCCATTTTGCTGAGGTTCACCCGGCATTGAATACCGGGCAATTATGCCAGTCTCCTGTAAGAACTTTGCAAAAGGTCCAGGGACTTGGCCATATGGAGTGTGCCGACCGTAGTACTCTCCCCCACGGTCGGACCTTACTATCTTTATTCTTTTATCATGCTGATTTTCAACTTCAGCTTTGAATATTTTAAATTTATCCAACGCTTCAGATCTTTCTTTGATTGGATAAATATAACCATAGTGAGAGTAATCATTTGTGAATGTTATGAACGAGTCATATCCATCCACACTTTTCACCGGAAATGGTCCACAAATGTCGGTGTGGATGATCTCTAGTGTGCTTGAGCTATGGATTGCACCTTTTTGATTTGTTTTATATACTTTCCTTTAATGCAATCTACACATTGTTCTAAGTCTGAGAATTCTAACTGTGGAAGAATTTCACTTTTGACTAATCTTTCTATTCTCCCCTTCGAAATATGGCCCAAGCGACAGTGCCATAATTTCGATGAGTCGAATGTTCTCTTTCTTTTCTTTTGTTCTTTATTCGACGCGGAAACATGTTCATTCACATTGCATACAGAATGCACTTTTTCACGAAGTGATAACAGATAAAGCTCATCATGTAGTAAAGCATTACCAACATAAGCATTATTATACCACATGTCACACTTGCCATGTCCAAAATAACACTCATAATTTTCTTTGTCCAAACATGAAACTCTAATTAAGTTTCTATTAGATGAAGGAACATAAAGAACATCTCTAAATAGAAGCTTCAATCCATCAGCTAACTCCAAGGAGATGTCGCCGACAGCTTCAACTTCTGCTTTTATTCCATTGGCTACTTCAATGCCTCCTTCTCTTCTTAGCGTAGTCCAGGTCGAATGGAATCCCTGTAAACAATTTGCAACATGAATAGTTGCCCCTGAGTCAATCCACCAAGTAGATTTCGAAAACTGTGTGTACAAGGATTCATTTACTAAGGAAACAATGTTGTTACCTTGCTTTGCCATTAAGGACTTCAGCCAAACAGGGCAGTCTTTCTTGTAATGCCCGGTCTGCTTACAGTGGAGACAAGTGTCTTTGTCCACTGGGAAAGACTGTTGCTGACGCTGATGCTAATAGGGAGCTTTTCCTTGTGGCTTTGAAGGAGAACTTTTGTTGTTTTGATTGTAGTTCTTTTTCTTATGATCCTTCACATAGTTGAGTGTTCCACCATGTGAAACTTTTAGTTTGTCCTCTTCTTGGACACACATAGCAATTGTCTTTTCTATGTCCCATATTCCAGGTGACATATTATAATTCACAACAAAAGTTTCAAACTCCTTTGGCAGTGAAGCCATGACAAGGTGGACCAGGAGCTTTGGTTTGATCTCCAGATCCTCGTCCATAGGCTTTAACTTTGCTGCCATATTGCTCATCCTCAGGATGTGCTCTCTTATTCCACCATGTGTGTATTGTTCTGTCACAAGTTGTTTTAACACCTGGGTGGCATATATCTTTGAAGAGCCACTGAACTGGCTCTTTATCTTTGTCAGCAACTCAACTGCTGAAGTGCACTCTGCAATGGAGCCCACAATGGTGCTCTCAATGGTATTCTTTATAAAGGCCATGCATTTTTTATTTGCGTTAACACACTTTTGGTTGGCTATGATGTAAGACATCTCCAAAGGAGCATAATCCCCTTTCTTTTTAGCCCATGCAGCATCATCCTCAGTAGTCTCTCTTACTGGCTCTATAGGTCTGACCGGTTGTGGTTCATCCAGAACCCAGTCCAGATCAGCACAAACAAATGCCAGTTCAACTTTCTTCCTCCACTCAGTGTGGTTGTCACCTCTGAGTGTCGAAACTTCTTTTAGGCAACTCATCAAGTGAAAGCCTCCTGAAATCACAATTTAAGTGACATCAATATAACAATCATATGCATTAATCTAACGTTGGTCAAATTAAACATATAATTGCCTATGCAATTAAATCTATATTACTGTTGGGCAAAATATTAGAAATAAACGCACCTTTAAATTTCAATAATAAAACATGATCATGTTATTAAACAACGTTGGTCATAAAAAATAACATAATCATATTCATTTTAATAATCACTTTAACATGCTCTTAAAAATTTAATACTATATAAACTTTTATTTTCTGTGTAAAAGAGCATTAATTATTTATTTACGCAGCGGAAAAACATGAATAAAAATTCATGAACTTTTTACTTTTTACGGAAACTTTTCTATGACCGAATAAAAATCATGAACTTTTTTAGTTCTACAGGAACTTTTACTTTATAAAATACATGAATTTTCTTTTTCTGAAAATTTTCTATTCTTTAAAAAACAGAAAATAGCAGCAGCACAGCGCCGGCCTACTCTCTCGCCCGGCCCATGGCCTGCTCGCGCACTGTGCGCACCTGTCCTGGCCGAAAACGTCCCAGCGCGCGTGGTGGCGCCCGCAGCTGGCGGCCTCGGCCCAGCCTGGACTGCTGCCAGTCCTTCCCTCTCGGCCCAATAGGCCCGCGGAGGGCTTAGGTTTTCAATCGGGACCGTCGAACGGGATCGGACGATCGCCCGTGCTTCTCTGTCGAACAAAACGAGCCGGCGCCCGCGGGAGGGGGAAACCCTAGTCATTTTCTTCTCCTCCCCCGCGCCGCTCTCTGCATCTCTTGCTCCATTCCTTTCTCTCTCAGCGGCAAGGCAGAGAAGATCTGCAGCGCTTCGGCCGGCCGCCCCGGCCGCCGGCGACAGCAGCGAGAGCCACCGCGCCGCACGCGCCTCTCCCTTTCTTTTTTCCCTTTTCTTGCTCCTGTGGCAGAGAGAGAGCGACGAGGTGGGGCCTCCTATGCTCCCCTGTAGCCGGGTTGGGGCTCCGCCGGCGACGGCGTGCAGCCACCGCACTGCGCGAGAGCCACCTTCCCTTTTCCCCTTCCATTCCATGAGAGAGAGAGAAAAAAAACAGAAAGGCTACCCCTTTTTCTTTTCAGCGAGAGGAAGAGCGCGGCCAGATCGTGCCGTGGCTATCCTCCTCGTCGGTCGCGCGTCCTCCCTAGCGGTGAGCGCGCTGCCGCCGAGGGATTTGGCCGCGGTGCTAACCCCCTGCTTTTTTTGTCTTTCTTCTTTCTTTTCCGCGAGCAATTGCAAGCTCTGGTGGTTCTTCGTCCCCGCACCTCGGCTTGCCGATGCGTGTGGGGATCGAGAGGAACAGGCGCGGCCGTGCGGCGGCGCTCTTTGCCGGTGAGGCCCAAGGCCAAAATCCGGTGGTTTACTTTGCCCTGTCTAGGGTTCTTGGGGGTAGGGATCTCCTTTTCTTTTCTGTTTTATCTTTTTACCGAAAAACATCTAACCAAGATGGCTCTGATACCATTGTTAGATCCACTGGATCGATGTAGGCTAGATCTTTCCGGTCACCTACCTTCCTTGGGTGCGGATGAGCTCGATCCAGAGCCGGCCATGGTGAAGTAAAGGCCGGTGGTAGCAGAGAGATCGAGATGGAGAGGTGGCAGTGGTGCTTCCCGTGAGCACTGCGATTGCCCTAGATCGGAAGGGGATATCGGTGGGGAGTCTGGCGGCGCGGTGAACCTCGTACCGTGTGCCCCGGCCCCCACCTCTTTATATATCACAGGTCACAGGGGCCCACCAACCATAGAACGGTTGGGCGCCCCCGATCAGGGCGCGAATAGATCAGGGCCCGATGGGCCGTTGAGCCCACTCTGTGGAGAGATCAACCTAACAGGTAGGAGTTGTGTCCTAATAGGACACTCGTAACCTAGGCATCTCATATATAGTGTGGGTAGACACACGATGTAACCTATGCCAACATAATAGCACGGGCACGCGGGGGAGCCGGCGCCCGGGCGGCCGGGGTGCGGTATTGTGACGGTGTCACGGGAAGAAGCGCCCATAGTCAGGCCCCGGGGATGTAGCCATGATGGTGAACCTCGTTAACAAATCTCGGTGTCATGCTTGTGTGATTGCTTGGTCCTCAGTAGATCGACGAAGTGCCTCGGATTATTCTAACAAGTGGTATCATGAGCAAGGTTCAATCGAAGGTCGCGGTTGTTGATTTAGAGGAGGAAAGCTCGACGCGGATCGATGTGATCCGTACGGGAGGTCATCGCGACAGAAACATGTACAGGCAGAAAATCAATCACGGGAGTCGTCGAGTACAACAAGAAGCAATCGGAAGCAGGCAGAGGATGCAGATCGGTTTGCAGCGGCGGCGTAACATATGTGGAGGCAGAGTATCGGGGCTGATCGGATTCGTTCGATACAGTTGGGCAACTAGCGGCGGCAGCAGCGGTAGTCCTATGCGTATTCAGTTCGGCATCTGTCGGCAGGACTAAGTCGCGTGGTGCAGGCGGCAGCAGGAGCAGCAACGTGTGGCGAGCGTGCTGGTTCATAGTCCGTGCACGCACGTGGATGCTAAAGGCCCCGCCGGGGCAGGCTGGCCGAATACCAGGTGTACTCACGGGAGGCCCTAGGAGCTGTGTGCTACTAGTTGCAGGAGGCCTGCGGAGCTGTGTGGCCCGTACAGAAGGTTCTTGCGTGCGCTGTGGTGCCCATGGCTAGAGGCGTGGAAGAGCTGATCTGGGTAGCATCATAGCATGAGATTTGTTTGTTTGAAAAAAAAGATGAGCAACGTGTACGAAGGCAGCAAATCAATTGGCGGAAGGAAAATTCATCAAAGAGAGAAAAACCCATCAGATGACGCTTTGGCAGCAATTACAAAAAAGGCATCGGGTGTTCTGCGTGGAAGGAGCAATACGTGGAGCATGGCTTGGATTAAATTTGTCTCTTTGCTTAGTACTTCGGCACATGCACGGGAAGTATTGCAGCTTGGTTATTTTTCATGGGTTGGCCGTTATGGTGGACAAGATGAAAAATATATTAGTACAACAGGGATGTTTGAAGTCGTTGCGGGAAGTCAAGCAAGGTAAGCTGGAAGTATTATGTGATGAATGAGAATTCGCGGGAGATGATTTGGGAAGCCTGAAGTGCATCGTGGCAGATCATGTATACACAGGGCGTCAAGCAATGCACGGAGATGTGCGGGCGGACACGACGCAGGGTGGGGCATGGTTGCAGTCGGATAATTCGGCTGGGTCAGACTGGACTGTTTGACGGATCGACGGGGATGTCGGTCAAAGCAGAAGACGGCGGTGATTTCAGCGATGACGACATAGGAGCGTGATGCTGATGGTGGCCGACTTCTGGGGCGTGGAAACACGTGGTGCAGGCTTGAGGGCTTGTGCGGCTTCGACAGACTATTGCGCAGGGTTGATTCAAGACGGTGCACATGAGAGTTTGGAGTCGACAGGGCGCGGGAGGGTGGCATGTACAACCACCATGGAATCATGTTGAAGGTGGAGCTGGAGTCTAACGGAAGCTGATGGAGGGGCTACGGCGTAAGAATTCGAAGAGTCGAAGCCTATTTCAGCGGGATAGCGAGAGACACGCGGATTGGACTGGGGCCCAGCGGTCTAATGGAGACGTGATACTCGGCATCGGTCGGTGATGATCGATGGTTCTCTGTAGTGGGGGTTGAGGCAATGGGGGCTAGCTACCCGGGAGACTCGACCAGGACAGCAGAGGATCGACGCGGTGATAGCGGCGAGGCGTGCGGTAAGCACGGGACACAGCGACAGGCCAAGGCACTGGTGGTCAGACATGTGGCCAGACAAATTGTGCAGGGGGTGTTGAAGTAGTGTTGACAAGTATCGGATTCAAGTTGGTGACTGGGTCTATCGGTGCCGGAAGATGGACATGAGTTGACCATGGAGAATCTGAGAAAGTGGCGGAGAGTTTAAAATTGTCAAAAGCTGAGAGAGTACATGGCCATATATTCTGTTGTGTTCAGTGCACATGGCAAAATGCGGATGACGAGGCAGAAGGAGGCGGAGTGCTATAGCTATGGGACATGTCAGAGACTATCCGGGAAAAAGGGTGAGATAACTGCGAATTTGACTCGGGATGACTACAAGCAACGTGGTCGGTGTGTGATGGCATTGAACGGATTCTCCGGAAGTTGTAAGCACAAGGTAGAGTAATGAGGAACTTAATTTTGTTCAAGTGTTGACTGTGAAGAAGACAAGAAGGGACTACAGTTGCAGGTGGAGTCACATGAAGTCTGGGAGTAGTAGTGGTGCTCATGGCGTATCTCAAGTCCAATGTATATGGAGGTTCGACGCATGGATGAATTCAAGATGGTGAAGAATATTCGTCAAGGTGGAGTTTGTTAGAATTGTGTCAAATATTATTGTACAAGGTAGGTTACAATTGGACTTGGTTTTGGACTTTGTGTAGACAGGGTAGAAGTTGTGTCCTAATAGGACACTTGTATCCTAGGCCTCTCATATATAGTGTGGGTAGACACACGATGTAACCTATGCCAACATAATAGCACGGGCACGCGGGGAAGCCGGTGGCGTGTGTCGGCGCCCGGGCGGCCGGGGTGCGGTATTGTGACGGTCTCACGGGGAGGAGCGCCCGTAGTCAGGCCCCGGGGATGTAGCCATGATGGTGAACCTCGTTAACAAATCTCGGTGTCATACTTGTGTGATTGCTTGGTCCTCAGTAGATCGACGGAGGGCCTCGGATTATTCTAACAATGCTTTATTTGACAAACAGTTCTGCTAATCAATTTTAGTGAGTTCGATCTTGTTGTTTGGTAGATTCCTCCGCATGCCCACTGAAAACTTCACCAGTAGGTCGACAGAAGTATCACCATATCCGTATATGATTTCACTAAGTTGAAGGTTCTCACAGTTCAAATCCACCAGGTCATCAGAAGATTTCTACAGGCGTTCTCTCATCTCCTTGTTATGCCTATAATCCAAGACCTGTTGAACAACATAAAAGAATTAATATACGGACTAAATTGAGATATGGTAATAGATCATGAAAGAAAGCATAGGAGCTGTTGGAGAACGTAGTAATTCAGAAAAATCCCTACGATCACGCAAGATCTAACTAGGAGATGGATAGCAACGAGAGGGGAGAGTGTGTCCACGTACCCTTGTAGACCGAAAGCGGAAGCGTTTAGTAACGCGCTTGATGTAGTCGAACGTCTTCACGATCCAACCGATCCAAGTACCGAACATACGGCACCTCTGTGTTCTGCACACGTTCAGCATGATGACATCCCTCGAGCTCTTGATCCAATTGAGAACGAGAAAGAGTTCCGTCAGCACGACAGCGTAGCGACGGGGATAATGAAGCTATCGGCGTAGGGCTTCGCCTAAGCCCTACGATGATATGACCGAGGTGGTAAACTATGGAGGGGGCACCACACACAGCTAAGAGATGTCTGTTGTGCCTTTGGGGTGCCCCCCGCCTTCGTATATAAAGGGCGGAGAAGGAGGTGGCCGACCTAAGGGGGCGTGCCAAAAGGGGGGAGTCCTACTTGGACTCCTAGTCCAAGTAGGATCCCCCCTTCTTCCTTCCACCGGAGAGGGAAAAGGGGAAGGGAGAGAGAGGGTGAAGGAAAGAGGGGGGCCGGCCCCTTCCCCTAGTCCAATTCGGTTTGGGCAAGGGGGGACGCCCCTCTCACGTGGCCTTTCTCCTCTCTTCCAATAGGTCCCAATAGGCCAATACTTCTTCCGGGGGGTTTCGATAACCTCCCGGTACTCTGGAAAAATGCCCGAACCACTCGGAAGCATCCCAATGTCCAAATGCAACCTTCCAATATATGAATCTTTACCCTTGACCATTTCGAGACTCCTCGTCCTGTCCGTGATCTCATCCGGGACTCCAAACAAACTTCAGTCATCAAATCACATAACTCATAATACAAATCGTCATGGAATGTTAAGCGCGCGGACCCTACGGATTTGAGAACTATGTAGACATGACCGAGACACATCTCTGGTCAATAACCAATAGTGGAACCTCGATGCTCATATTGGCTCCTACATATTTTACGAAGATCTTTATCGGTCAAACCGCATAACAACATACGTCTTTCCCTTTGTCATCGGTATGTTACTTGCCCGGGATTCGATCGCCGGTATCATCATACCTAGTTCAATCTCATTACCGGCAAGTCTCTTTACTCGTTCCATAATACATCATCCCGCAACTAACTCATTAGTCACATTGCTTGCAAGGCTTATAGTGATGTGTATTACCGACAGGGCCTAGAGATACCTCTCCGATACACAGAGTGACAAATCTTAATCTCGATCTATGCAAACTCAACAAACACCATCGGAGACACCTGTAGAGCATCTTTATAATCACCCAGTTACGTTGTGACGTTTGATAGCACACAAGGTGTTCCTCCGGTATTCGGGAGTTGCATAAGTTCATAGTCAGAGGAACATGTATAAGTCATGAAGAAATGAATAGCAATAAAACTAAACAATCATAAGGCTAAGCTAACGGATGGGTCTTGTCCATCACATCATTCTTTAATGATGTGATCCCGTTCATCAGGACACTCTGTTTGTCTATGTATTCACACATGTACTAAGTTTCCGGTTAATACAATTTTAGCATGAATAATAAACATTTATCATGATATAAGAAAATATAAATAACATATTTATTATTGCTTCTAGGGCATATTTCCTTCAGGAGCACCTTGCAACAGCGCAAAGTGAGTTTCTTCAGGTTACACGAGTTGTGTAGGTATTGCTGTAGCCTGAGGAAGTCATCGATGATATGACACTCATTTAGAAACAAGCTTCTCAGGTTCTCAAACTTGAATATAGGAAGATCCTCACGAGTCACATAGTACAACAACTGAAACCCAGGCAATCATTTCTTATCCTTAAATTGTTGCAGATATAGGAGATGCAAACTGAATAAAAGGGTATGTCAAGAAGAAGAAGAATATATCATGACCGCAAAATGCGACAAGCGCAAGGTTGTCACATTAGACAGTGCACCAACTATGCCCAGTTGGTGATTCACGCGCCTCTCGACCCTCGGAAGATGAATCGACGCGTCGACAAGAGACAACACGGTATGTGGTTCAGTCATATCAACAATGTGTTTAAGCTCCCCGTCCAGGCGTAGAGAAACAAGAGGAGGAGCCTCTATAATCAACGAAAAAAATCTCATCGTCATGCACCATGTAGTACACATCGACAATAGCCAAATTCTTGAGTGAGGAGGAGACTATCTTAGCATTTCTGGTGAGCAAAAAGTTGCAGTTTCTCAGTTGCAAGTCCTCCAGAGCATGGCAGCGGAAGCTGATGAGGCTCGACAAGCGCAAGGTTGTCACGTTAGACAGTGCACCAACTAT
>NC_041388.1:612481735-612536803 GCF_002162155.2 Triticum dicoccoides | reverse complement strand
GAGGAGCCTCTATAATCAACAAAAAAAATCTCATCATCATGCACCATGTAGTACACATCGACAACAACCAAATTCTTGAGTGAGGAGGAGACTATCTTAGCATTTCTGGTGAGCAAAAAGTTGCAGTTTCTCAGTTGCAAGTCCTCCAGAGCATGGCAGCGGAAGCTGATGAGGCTCGACAAGCGCAAGGTTGTCACATTAGACAGTGCACCAACTATGCCCGGTTGGTGATTCACGCGCCTCTCGACCCTCGGAAGCTGAATCGACGCGTCGACAAGAGACAACACGGTATGTGGTTCAGTCATATGAACAATGTGTTTAAGCTCCCCGTCCAGGCGTAGAGAAACAAGAGGAGGAGCCTCTATAATCAACGAAAAAAATCTCATCGTCATGCACCATGTAGTACACATCGACAACAGCCAAATTCTTGAGTGAGGAGGAGACTATCTTAGCATTTCTGGTGAGCAAAAAGTTGCAGTTTCTCAGTTGCAAGTCCTCCAGAGCATGGCAGCGGAAGCTGATGAGGCTCCCAAGATCTGTCAGCTTCAGATTAAGCACGCTGAAGAGATGCAACCTTTTGAGCCAGCAAGGCCATGCCTCGCCTTGACCTATGGCGTGGCTGACCCAATGGTTAGAAGTCCTGGAGCCGTGCAGCCGGAAGTCCTCCAGGAGCGCGATGTCATGGTTGCGCAGAAGGTTGCTGCTGAAGCCGCCGCCTGCATGGGGCGGATGCTCCGTCTTGGCGGAGGCATCCGTGCAGCGGCCTCCAACCATTTCCTTTGGTTTGGGATTACTGCAGTACGAGGGAGGAGACAGAGAGACGGTGGGCGCTTGTGTTCATATGCAACGATGGTGGTAGGGAGAAGAAGGCTGCAAACTCGGAGGAGGCACAAAAATGTCTGCTGGTTGTCCCTACGCCGCAGCCATGGCGAAATTAGGGATCTTGGTTGGAGTGGGGACTGAGCGCAGAACGAAGAAGACAGGACGGATGACCCTATGGGTTGTACTGTACACAATGAGCCCTTTCTTTACGTCATGCCGAAAGGTAGCCAAATGGACCTGTCCGTGTATGATGACCCAATAGCCTACGTGCCCAACCCGTGGTTGGCCTGGCCCGGCATGCTTATAATCGGGTCGTGCCAGCACGTGGCCGAAATCACTAGTTGAGCAGTACTCGTTGCATAGATCATTCCAACTTCTCTGTTTGCGACAGCTGGCGCACATGCAGCGCGCCACTTGTCGCAACCTGTAACTTTTCCCTTTTTCGTAGATTCATTTATTCAAAACGTTTTATCTCTCAAACCGTGCGTCCAAATCTCGAACCGCTTTCACTGTTGGATTCCTCGCATCGAGATCTTTAAAAGTAGATCCCATATTGATAGGTTTTGATGAACTTTTTTCATGAAAAAAACGGACGAAAAAACCGAACCGGGAGCAGGGATTATTTTCCTTTTTCGAAAGAGGCACGCTCGTGCCTCTCACGAAATCACAATCGTGCCTCTCGCGAAAGCAAAACCGTGACTCTCGCGAAAAAAGAAAAGAGAAAACGCGTTTTTTTTGTTTCCGAGGAGGCATGGCCGTGACTCTCGCAAAAGCACAACCGTGCCTCTCGCGGAAGCAAAACCGTGACTCTCGCGAAAGAAAAAAACGGAAAACATGTTTTTTTTTCGTTTCTGAGAGGCACGGCCGTGACTCTCGCTAAAGCACAACTGTGCCTCTCGCGGAATCAAAACTATGACTCTCGTGAAGGGAAAAAAACAAAATACACCTTTTTTTTCCGAGAGGCACGGCCGTGACTCTCGCGAAAGCACACCCATGCCTCTCGCACAAGCAAAACAGTGACTCTCGTGAAATAAAAAAACAAAAACGCGTTTTTTTTTGCCATTTCCGAGAGGCATGGACGTGACTTTCACGAAAGCAAAACCGTGGCTCTCACGAAAGGGAAAAGCGTGTTTTTTCGTGCAATTTTTTTAAAAAGCTATGGAAGACTGATGGAAAACCAGAACGTAAAAAAACCTCGAAAAAAACCGTTTAAAAAGCCGAAAACACGTGCGAAAAAAAAACAAAATTCGAAGGAAGCACCCAGAGTGTAACACGTGGCGAATGGCTGAGAGCACGTCAAGTAGTGCTGATCGTTGCGAGGCTCCCGAAAGAGCGCTTTTTAACTAGTTGCTCCCGCACGTGGCTGGCCTATGGCCATGCCTGGCCGCGACATTGGGGCACGAGTGCCGGCACGACATGATCCGTTTACACTTTCTTTTCCAGAATTTTTTTATATATTAGACCATACAACATCCTAAATAGGCCCAAAATCAGGCTGGCTGGTGGGACTAAACGTGCCAGTGGGCAGGCCTGTTTCCTTGACGTGTCGTGCTTAGGCCTGTTTCCTTGACGTGTCGTGCTTAGGCCAGGGAGCGCAGCACGGCGGTGCTAGCAGACCGGCAGTGGGCGCAGCTTGCTGCTAATTGCTAGTGTGTGCTTTGTTTTCTAATCTGGTAGCATTAGTATCAAGGGCTGCTGTCGTCACATGATTCGCAGCGCTTGTGTCGGACTAACATCTCGCTGCATGGGCACCTTTTGACGAGTACAATGAGAAAGTTAAAAGATAACTTCATGATGCCACTCATTCCGAAGCCGTGCTTGCATTGGGTGCACCACGGTTGCATCAACATCAACCAAGTGACTCTTTCTTCACACGCTTATCGAATGGAAAAATCTAATTAAGATGTGTGGGTTTAGTATCGGATGCTAATATTTCAGGTCGCGAGAATTGTTTCCACAAATATACGTTCGTGCGTGTGAACTATTTGAAGCATAGAGCTGCGAAGATGATATATATGGCTATTGCCTAGTGGTCAGGGACTCTGTGAGGTTGTACAATGTTTATTTTGTGACAAAGTTCGTTCAAAGGGTCAGAATAGTGATTTCGGCCCTTGGGCCTTGTACAATGGAAGATGCTTAGAGAGGTGCTTAGAAAAATAAATCAGGTTTTTCTGAAGCACCGGTGCCTATTTCTATAGGAGAGACGCTTAGTTAAGCGTCTACCCTGTACAAATAAGCACCGGTGCTTAAGGAAATCCTGGTTTATTTCTCTAAGCACCTCTTCTAAGGTGCCTTGTACAATGGGAGATGCTTAGGAGAGGTGCTTAGAGAAATAAACCAGGATTTCCTTAAGCACCTTGTACAATGGAAGATGCTTAGGAGAGGTGCTTAGAGAAATAAACCAGGATTTCCTTAAGTATCGGTGCTTATTTGTACAGGGTAGACGCTTAACTAAGCGTCTCTCCTATAGAAATAGGCACCGGTGCTTCAGAAAAACCTGGTTTATTTTTCTAAGCACCTCTCTAAGCATCTTCCATTGTACAAGGCCCAAGGGCCGAAATCACTATTCTGACCCTTTGAACGAACTTTGTCACAAAATGAACTCGACGTGAAAGTATTTCACGATCTGACCCTTTTAGCAACGCCATAGCCCGCAGCGTTTCTGCCCAACATAGAAACGCGGAGGTAGCTAGCGTTTTCTGATCAAAGAAGAAACGCCGAGGTAGCTAGCGTTGTGGACCAGGTAAGAAACGCCGAATGAGCTGGCGTTTCTGGCCATCATAGAAACGCCAAGGAACCATGTCGTTGCTGCCCTCTTTGGTCATAATTAATTAGTCTTATTAATTAAGCTGTTCATCCATATTCCACATGCACATGAAAAAGGGCAGCAACGCCATGGTTCCTTGGCGTTTCTATGATGGCCAGAAACGCCAGCTCATTCAGCGTTTCTTACCTGGTTCGCAACGCTAGCTACCTCGGCGTTTCTTCTTTGATCAGAAACGCTAGCTACCTCAGCGTTTCTATGTTGAGTAAAAACGCCGCGGGCTGTGGCGTTGGTAAAAAGATCAGATCGTGAAATACTTTCACGTCGAGTTCATTTTGTGACAAAGTTCGTTTAAAGGGTCAGAATAATGAAAAAGGCCGGTTGTAAGGTGAGTACGGTGAAGTTATTTCTAGTCTCTCGCTGCCACGTTGATACCTCAAAGTACGTACGGCCGCAGTTATGAATGATGATCGGTGGGTTGGGTAATAGAAGAGACCAATCTGAAGAACACGTGCTGGGCTATTTTCGATGTACGATAGTCCACGGGCTCGCTAGTCTGCACTGAGTCATCAAGTTTCTTCCTGCTTTTCCTAGAAAGAAAGGAGAATGAGAAAAGCTGCATGCTCTCCTCTCCTAGTAACCGACGCTGGCCATGAGCCAATACAGGACGGCGGTGTCCGTGATGCAACCTGGCATCCTTTAATCCATCATCTTACCACCTCTTGTGTGGAAGTAATTTACTCCTACACCTATAAAGTATCATCAAATGTGGCTTACTGCATACTTGCATATTATCAGCCACAAGTCAAGGGAAGTTTCAGTACCACAGGGCAAAATGGGGAGAAGTGAGCCCGCGGGTGCCGTCGCCGGCCGCACGAAGGTGTCGTGGCCGGAGGTGGTGGGCTGGACGGAGCGCGATGCAGCACTCCAAATCAGAAGGGACAGGCCTGACGTCTCGATCTCCTACCATACACGGCACGGCGCCTTGGCCGCCGGGGCTGCACCCCTGGCGCGTGATCATGGTGTCAGACGCGTCGACCGGTTTCGTCGTCTAAACGCCCATAGTCTGTTAACGTGGATGCATCCCTTGTGCGTGCACGGATACGTATATATAGTAGTAGTATCGTATAGCGATGTTGCACGGCACATGAATAAAATCCAACATTTGATTAATCATGTCCAGGTATATTTTCATTCGAGGCAGTGTCCTGAGTGATGCAGGTTCTACCTGACCAGATAATGCCCGGGTGATACAGCACTATGTTTTATATATTTGTCTTTTCTAGCAATTAGCATCTCGCATCACAGGAGATACTAAGCTCCCTGGAAATAGGGAGCCGCGAGCGATCCAGGCTTTGGCCTCATGGTGGACCCCACTGGTTAGTGGGAGTAAGCGTTAGTTTAAATTGAAACTTTTTAGGGGTGCAAGCTGGATTCAGAAGTGCGTTTTACGTGTGGCTTCTGCAAGATTTATCAATACGTATTTCATTTTGAGTCCAAACATGAAGCCACAAAGGCCCAGGCACAAGCTGGTTGGCTCAAATCGATGCCTTCGGACCTAACTCTTGCACGTGCACACAGCCACGCACACATCTGGCAATCTCCCGAGTGCCGCAGCCTGTGTCTTGCCGGCGCCGACCGTCGCCCAGTATAAGGTGGGTTTTGCACTTGTGGCCCCACATGTCAGGAAGTGGATCGATTGTGGGCTACGGTTGGATTTTTATTCACACATTTACGTGGGCGCTACTATATTGATCGATAACCAAATCTTGAGATTCATGAACATTTTTTAAATTGATAAATATTTTTAAATTTATGAACATTTCTGAATTTTGGGGAACTTCTTTTGTAATCCGAGAACATTTTCCGGATTCATGAATACTTTTTTAATTCAAGATTGTATTGCGAGGAACATTTTCTAAAATTTAGAGACATTTTCTAAACTTAAAAACATTTTTGGAGTTCCCGAGCAGTTTTTTTTCAAATCCGTAAATATTTTTACATTCATGATAATTATCTAAAATTGTGAATATTTTTTATTTTCTCAAAACATTTGAAATATCTTGACTACATTTTTAAAGTTTGTTTCTCTTTATTTTTTTCGTGCTTCTTTGGGTGGGCTAAGGCCTGATAGGGGGACTGGTAGCCAACCGAAGCGAATGTCCTGGTCGTCCTTCGAAGCATTGCATGTTGAATAGTACCTCCTATGCGTGCGGGTTATTTTGATATCAGTAGAGGGCAAACCAGTTTCTGCTTTGTGTATTTGTGAGGGGGCGGTGCCAGCTTGCTGGTTCTACGACGAGCAATTGGGTCACCGCTTTCTTCGTCTTCCCCGTTGGGCTCTTCGGGAAATGGATTCGTGTTGAAAGACCGACATTGTGCTAGCGCCGGGGAGAGCTAGAATGGAAAGATCAAGCGTTGAAGAGCCAAGACAACATGGGCACCTGTCGCAAAGCCATTGTAGATAGGTCTCATGGCACTAAACCAAACCTCATTACCTCAAGTTTGGGAGGCAACTAAGTTGTGAGATTGGAGTCATTTTGGGGAGGAAAACCAGTGTAAGGGGAGTGATTCCGAGAGCAGAGGCGCGAGTGAACTAGGGTGCATGGGGTGTGCGACGTACACGGGTCTAGGGCTATGCCCGCAAATGCGCAAAGTAGGGAAGTTAGAGAAGATAAATGCATTTGCTAGACGGAAATAGTCTAAAGCAACAAATGATGTGGAAGTAGGAAAGAACAAGAAGAAGACAGAAAATACTAAGAAGCCAAACTGGGGAGAGGACATAGTGCCCTGCTTAGCTGAAGCTGACCAAGAATCGGGCCTGGAAGCATGTTGATAAGTCTATAGAAGAGCACAACTACCCCATCATAAAAAAATGACCTTGTGAAGTTTTTTTTTTGAACACAAGAAAACTTTATTGATGATCAGGTGCATTTTACAGAAAGAAGCATGAAGGGACTCATGCTAGAACCAGAAACTATGTCCTTTCCGGGACATTGACCTTGATCTGCTTGTGTACATAAGCAACGAAGAGCTAAGGACCTTGACTGAATCCGCAAAGCTAATCGAGCTTGATGACCAACTTTTACATTGTTGCTTCTGTTGATGTGAGTGATCTTGTTACGACTAAAAGAGGGAGAGGCTTGGATCTCTGCAAGGAGAGGTCTGTTCTCCCAACATCCTGGAGCAGCAAATACCGTTGATGACCTTGCCGCCGAAACTAACACCGAGCAGTCGGTGCAAAAGTGAGGGTTCTGAACCTGCAGAAGATCTGTTAACTTAGTAGCTAGTAGCAGCCCATAAGTCTCAGACTGGAGGGGTGATGAAACTGGAGGCGAAAGCGCAGAGACGTGTAGTCGTTGGAGGTGCCGATTGTCTTGCATGGTGATGATTACTCCTAAGCCAGCATGGCCCAGCTCTGAATCTGTGCGTCTCTCCCAGGCTGCGTCGCAAAAGATGACATTCCCTGTAAGGTTATTACAGTCATGTGTATGCGTGGTTGTTGAAGAATCCTGCAACTGCTCCTGAGCTTTATCGCTTTCTTGTTGCTGAGCGAAGTTCTTATCTTCTAAATTGGTTGCTTCAATTATTGCATTTGCTGAAGCATACACCTGGGAAGGCTTGCATAATTTGCTGCAAAATAGACAGTCGTTCCGAGCTTTCCAAAGACACCATAGAAAAGTATAGAGAGTAGTCAAGTTTATTTTTGGATGTTGAGATGTAATCAAAGCACGAATCATATCAGGAATAGAATGATAATTTTCAGCCAGAGATTCCGTTTTAATAAACCAGGGATAGCAAAACCATGCAGCTTTAGAAAAAGGACAGAGAAACAACATATGCATTTCATCTTCTAATAGTCCACATCTAGAGCAGTTTTCATTGATATGTTTGGAGTACCTACCTGTTGGAAATATGCCCTAGAGGCAATAATAAATTGATTATTATTATATTTCCTTGTTCATGATAATCGTTTATTATCCATGCTAGAATTGTATTGATAGGAAACTCAGATACATGTGTGGATACATAGACAACACCATGTCCCTAGTAAGCCTCTAGTTGACTAGCTCGTTAATCAATAGATGGTTACGGTTTCCTGACCATGGACATTGGATGTCGTTGATAACGGGATCACATCATTAGGAGAATGATGTGATGGACAAGACCCAATCCTAAGCCTAGCACAAGATCATGTAGTTCGTATGCTAAAGCTTTTCTAATGTCAAGTATCATTTCCTTAGACCATGAGATTGTGCAACTCCCGGATACCGTAGGAGTGCTTTGGGTGTGCCAAACGTCACAACGTAACTGGGTGGCTATAAAGGTACACTACGGGTATCTCTGAAAGTGTCTGTTGGGTTGGCACGAATCGAGATTGGGATTTGTCACTCCGTGTAAACGGAGAGGTATCTCTGGGCCCACTCGGTAGGACATCATCATAATGTGCACAATGTGACCAAGGGTTTGATCACGGGATGATGTGTTACGGAACGAGTAAAGAGACTTGCCGGTAACGAGATTGAACAAGGTATCGGTATACCGACGATCGAATCTCGGGCAAGTACCATACCGCTAGACAAAGGGAATTGTATACGGGATTGATTGAGTCCTTGACATCGTGGTTCATCCGATGAGATCATCGTGGAACATGTGGGAGCCAACATGGGTATCCAGATCCCGCTGTTGGTTATTGACCGGAGAACATCTCGGTCATGACTACATGTCTCCCGAACCCGTAGGGTCTACACACTTAAGGTTCGATGACGCTAGGGTTATAAAGGAAGTTTGTATGTGGTTACCGAATGTTGTTCGGAGTCCCGGATGAGATCCCGGACGTCACGAGGAGTTCCGGAATGGTCCGGAGGTAAAGATTTATATATAGGAAGTCCTGTTTCGGCCATCGGGACAAGTTTCGGGGTCATCGGTATTGTATCGGGACCACCGGAAGGGTCCCGGGGGCCCACCGGGTGGGGCCACCTGCCCCGGGGGGCCACATGGGCTGTAAGGGGTGCGCCTTGGCCTACATGGGCCAAGGGCACCAGCCCCTAGAGGCCCATGCGCCAAGATATAGGAAAAAGGGGAGAGTCCTAAAAGGGGAAGGCACCTCCGAGGTGCCTTGGGGAGGATGGACTCCTCCCCCCCTTCTTAGCCGCACCCCTTCCTTGGAGGAAGGGGCAAGGCTGCGCCTCCCCCCTCTCCCCTGCCCCTATATATAGTGGAGGGGAGGGAGGGCATCCATACCTGAGCCCTTGGCGCCTCCCTCCCTCCCGTGACACCTCCTCCTCTCCCGTAGGTGCTTGGCGAAGTCCTCCATCACCACCACGCCGTTGTGCTGCTGCTGGATGGAGTCTTCCTCAACCTCTTCCTCTCTCCTTGCTGGATCAAGGCGTGGGAGACATCGTCGAGCTGTACGTGTGTTGAAGGCGGAGGTGCCGTCCGTTCGGCACTAGGATCATCGGTGATCTGAATCACGACGAGTACGACTCCATCAACCCCGTTCACTTGAACGCTTCCGCTTAGCGATCTACAAGGGTATGTAGATGCACTCTCCTTCCCCTCGTTGCTAGTCTCTCCATAGATAGATCTTGGTGACACGTAGGAAAATTTTGAATTTCTGCTACGTTCCCCAACAGTGGCATCATGAGCTAGGTCTATTGCGTAGATTCTATGCACGAGTAGAACACAAAGTAGTTGTGGGCGTCGATATTGTTCAATATGCTTGCCGTTACTAGTCTTATCTTGATTCGGCGGCATCGTGGGATGAAGCGGCCCGGACCAACCTTACACGTACGCTTACGTGAGACCGGTTCCACCGACAAACATGCACTAGTTGCATAAGGTGGCTGGCGGGTGTCTGTCTCTCCCACTTTAGTCGGATCGGATTCGATGAAAAGGGTCCTTATGAAGGGTAAATAGCAATTGGCATATCACGTTGTGGTTCATGCGTAGGTAAGAAACGTTCTTGCTAGAAACCCATAGCAGCCACGTAAAACATGCAAACAACAATTAGAGGACGTCTAACTTGTTTTTGCAGGGTATGCTATGTGATGTGATATGGCCAAAAAAAGGATGTGATGAATGATATATGTGATGTATGAGATTGATCATGTTCTTGTAATAGGAATCACGACTTGCATGTCGATGAGTATGACAACCGGCAGGAGCCATAGGAGTTGTCTTAATTTATTTGTGACCTGCGTGTCAACTTAAACGTCATGTAATTACTTTACTTTATTGCTAACCGTTAGCCATAGTAGTAGAAGTAATAGTTGGCGAGGCAACTTCATGAAGACACGATGATGGAGATCATGATGATGGAGATCATGGTGTCATGCCGGTGACGATGATGATCATGGAGCCCCGAAGATGGAGATCAAAAGGAGCAAAGTGATGATGGCCATATCATGTCACTATTTGATTGCATGTGATGTTTATCATGTTTATACATCTTATTTGCTTAGAACGACGGTAGTAAATAAGATGATCCCTTACAACAATTTCAAGAAGTGTTCTCCCCTAACTGTGCACCGTTGCGACAGTTCGTGTTTCGAAGCACCACGTGATGATCGGGTGTTAGATTCTAACGTTCACATACAACGGGTGTAAGACAGATTTACACACGCGAAACACTTAGGGTTAACTTGACGAGCCTAGCATGTACAGACATGGCCTCGGAACACGGAGACCGAAAGGTCGAACATGAGTCCTATAGAAGATACGATCAACATGAAGATGTTCACCGATGATGACTAGTCCGTCTCACGTGATGATCGGACACGGCCTAGTTTGACTCGGATCATGTAATCACTTAGATGACTAGAGGGATGTCTATCTGAGTGGGAGTTCATAAGATGAACTTAATTATCCTGAACATAGTCAAAAGGTTTTTGCAAATTATGTCGTAGCTCACGCTATAGTTCTACTGTTTAGATATGTTCCTAGAGAAAAATTAGTTGAAAGTTGATAGTAGCAATATGCGGACTAGGTCCGTAAACTGAGGATTGTCCTCATTGATTCATAGAAGGCTTATGTCCTTAATGCACCGCTCAGTGTGCTGAACCTCGAACGTTGTCTGTGGTTGTTGCGAACATCTGACATACACGTTTTGATAACTACGTGATAGTTCAGTTAAACGGTTTAGAGTTGAGGCACCAAAGACGTTTTTGAAACATCGCGAAACATATGAGATGTTTTGAGGGCTGAAATTGGGATTTCAGGCTCGTGCCCATGTCAAGAGGTATAAGACCTCCGATGACTTTCTTAACCTGCAAACTAAGGAGAAAAGCTCAATTGTTGAGCTTATGCTCAGATTGTCTGAGTACAATAATCATTTGAATCGAGTGGGAGTTGATCTTCCAGATAAGACAGTGATGGTTCTCCAAAGTCATTGCCACCAAGCTGTTAGAGCTTCGTGATGAACTATAACATATCAGGGATAGATATGATGATCCTTGAGGTATTCGCGATGTTTGACACCGCGAAAGTAGAAATCAAGAAGGAGCATCAATTGTTGATGGTTGGTGAAACCACTAGTTTCAAGAAGGGAAAGGGAAAGAAGGGATACTTCATGAAACGGCAAATCAGCTGCTGCTCTAGTGAAGAAACCCAAGGTAAAACCCAAACCCGAGACTAAGTGCTTCTGTAATAAGGGGAACAACCACTAGAGCAGAATTACCCTAGATACTTGGTAGATAAGAAGGCTGGCAAGGTCGATAGAAGTATATTGGATATACATTGTGTTAATGTGTACTTTGCTAGTACTCCTAGTAGCACCAGGGTATTAGATACCGGTTCGGTTGCTAAGTGTTAGTAACTCAAAACAAAAGGCTACGGAATAAACGGAGACTAGCTAAAGGTGAGCTGACGATATGTGTTGGAAGTTTTTCCAAGCTTGATATGATCAAGCATCGCACGCTCCCTCTACCAAAGAGATTGGTGTTAAACCTAAATAATTGTTATTTGGTGTTTGCGTTGAGCATAGACATGATTGGATTACGTCTATCGCAATACGGTTATTCATTTAAGGAGAATAATGGTTACTCTGTTTATTTGAATAATACCTTCAATGGTCTTACACCTAAAATGAATGGTTCATTAAATCTCGATCGTAGTGATACACATGTTCATGCCAAAAGATAGTAATGATAGTACCACCTACTTGTGGCACTGCCACGTAAGTCATATCGGTATAAAACGCATGAAGAAGCTCCATATTGATGGATCTTTGGGCTCACTCGTTTTTGAAAAGTTTGAGACATGCGAACCATGTCTATTGGTGTATATGCATGAAGAAACTCCATGCAAATGGACCGTTTTGACTCACTTGATTTTGAATCACTTGGGACATGCAAATCATACCACATGGGCAAGATGACTGAAAAGCCTCGTTTTCAGTAAGATGGAACAAGATAGCAACTTGTTGGAAGTAACACATTTTGATGTGTACAGTCCAATGAGTGCTGAGGCATGCAGTGAATATCGTTATGTTCTTACTTCACAGATGATTCGAGTAGATGTTGAGTATATTTACTTGATGAATCACGAGTCTGAATTATTGAAAGGTTCAAGTAATTTCAGTGTGAAGTTGAAAGATCGTCGTGACAAGAGGATAAAAGATCTATGATATGATCATAGAGATGAATATCTGAATTACGAGTTTGGCACAGAATTAAGACATTGTGGAAATTGTTTCACAACTAATACAGCCTGGAACACCATAGTGTGATGGTGTGTCCGAACATCATAACTGCACCTTATTGGATATGATGCATACCATGATGTCTCTTATCGAATTACCACGATAGTTTATGGGTTAGGCATTAGAGACAACCACATTCACTTTAAATAGGGCACCACATAATTTCGTTGAGACGACACCGTATGAACTATGGTTTGGAGAAACCTAAGTTGCCGTTTCTTGAAAGTTTGGGGCTGCGACGCTTATGTGAAAAGGTTTCAGGTTGATAAGCTCGAACCCAAAGCAGATAAAATGCATCTTCATAGGACACCCAAAACAGTTGGGTATACCTCCTAATTCAGATCCGAAAGCAATAGGGATTGTTTCTTGAATCGGGTCCTTTTTCGAGGAAAGGTTTCTCTCGAAAAGTTGAGTGGGAGGATGGTGGAGACTTGATGAGGTTATTGAACCGTCACTTCAACAAGTGTGTAGCAGGGCACAGGAAGTTGTTCCTGTGGCACGTACACCAACTGAAGTGGAAGCTTATGATAGTGATCATGAAACTTCGGATCGAGTCACTACCAAACCTCGTGGGATGACAAGGATGCGTACTACTTCAGAGTGGTACGTAATCCTGTCTTGGAAGTCATGTTGCTAGACAACAATGAACCTACGAGCTATGGAGAAGCGATGGTGGGCCCGGATTCCGATAAATGGCTCAAGGCCATAAAACCCGAGAGAGGATCCATGTATGAAAACAAAGTGTAGACTTTGGAAGAACTACTTGATGGTCGTAAGGCTGTTAGGAACATATGGATTTTGAAAGGAAGACAGACAATGATGGTAAGTGTCACCATTGAGAAAGCTCGACTTGTCGTTAAGATGTTTTTCGACAAGTTCAAGGAGTTGACTACGATGAGACTTTCTCACTCGTAGCGATGCTAAGAGTCTGTTGGAATTATATTAGCAATTACTGCATTATTTATGAAATCTTGCAGATAGGATGTCAAAACATTGTTTCCTCGACGATTCTTGAGGAAAGGTTGTATGTGATACAACCGGAAGGTTTTGTCTATCCTGAAATATGCTAATAAGTATGCAAAGCTCCAGCAATCCTTCTGAGGACTGGAGTGAGCATCTCGGAGTTGGAATGTATGCTTTGATGATGATCAAAGATTTTGGGTGTATACAAAGTTTATGAGAAACTTGTATTTCCAAAGAAGTGAGTGGGAGCACTATAGAATTTCTGATGAGTATATGTTGTTGACATATTAATGATCAGAAATGACGTAGAATTTCTGGAAAGCATATAGGGTTATTTGGAAAGTGTTTTCAATGGAAAACCTGGATTAAGCTACTTGAACATTGAGCATCAAGATCTATAAGGATAGATCAGAACGCTTAATAGTACTTTCAAATGAGCACATGCCTTGACGTGATCTTGAAGGTGTTCAAGATGGATCAGTCAAAGAAGGAGTTCTTGCCTGAGTTGTAAGGTATGAAGTTAAGACTTAAAGCTCGACCATGGCAGAATAGAGAGAAAGGAACGAAGGTCGTCCCCTATGCTTAAGACATAGGCTCTACAGTATGCTATGCTGTGTACCGCACCTGAAGTGTGCTTTTCCATGAGTCAGTCAAGGGGTACAAGAGTGATCCAAGAATGGATCACAGGACAGCGGTCAAAGTTATCCTTAGTAACTAGTGGACTAAGGAATTTTCTCAATTATGGAGGTGGTAAAAGAGTTCGTCGTAAAGGGTTACGTCGATGCAAGCTTAACACCTATCCGGATAGCTCTGAGTAGAGATACCGGATACGTATAATGGAGCAACAATTTAGAATAGCTCCAAGTAGAACAGTTATTTGGAATAGCTCCAAATAGAACGTGGTAGCTGCATCTAGGAGATGACATAGAGATTTGTAAAGCACACACGGATCTGAAAGGTTCAGAGCCGTTGACTATAACCTCTCTCACAAGCATAACATGATCAAACCCAGAACTCATCGAGTGTTAATCACATGGTAAATGTGAACTAGATTATTGACTCTAGTAAACTCTTTGGGTGTTAGTCACATGGGGATGTGACCTTGAGTGTTAATCACATATCGATGTGAACTAGATTATTGAGTCTAGTGCAAGTGGGAGACTGTTGGAAATATGCCCTAGAGGCAATAATAAATTGATTATTATTATATTTCCTTGTTCATGATAATCGTTTATTATCCATGCTAGAATTGTATTGATAGGAAACTCAGATACATGTGTGGATACATAGACAACACCATGTCCCTAGTAAGCCTCTAGTTGACTAGCTCGTTAATCAATAGATGGTTACGATTTCCTGACCATGGACATTGGATGTCGTTGATAACGGGATCACATCATTAGGAGAATGATGTGATGGACAAGACCCAATCCTAAGCCTAGCACAAGATCATGTAGTTCGTATGCTAAAGTTTTCTAATGTCAAGTATCATTTCCTTAGACCATGAGATTGTGCAACTCCCGGATACCGTAGGAGTGCTTTGGGTGTGCCAAACGTCACAACGTAACTGGGTGGCTATAAAGGTACACTACGGGTATCTCTGATAGTGTCTGTTGGGTTGGCACGAATCGAGATTGGGATTTTGTCACTCCGTGTAAACGGAGAGGTATCTCTGGGCCCACTCGGTAGGACATCATCATAATGTGCACAATGTGACCAAGGGGTTGATCACGGGATGATGTGTTACGGAACGAGTAAAGAGACTTGCCGGTAACGAGATTGAACAAGGTATCGGGATACCGACGATCGAATCTCGGGCAAGTACCATACCGCTAGACAAAGGGAATTGTATACGGGATTGATTGAGTCCTCGACATCGTGGTTCATCCGATGAGATCATCGTGGAACATGTGGGAGCCAACATGGGTATCCAGATCCCGCTGTTGGTTATTGACCGGAGAACATCTCGGTCATGACTACATGTCTCCCGAACCCGTAGGGTCTACACACTTAAGGTTCGATGACGCTAGGGTTATAAAGGAAGTTTGTATGTGGTTACCGAATGTTGTTCGGAGTCCCGGATGAGATCCCGGACGTCACGAGGCGTTCCGGAATGGTCCGGAGGTAAAGATTTATATATAGGAAGTCCTGTTTCGGCCATCGGGACAAGTTTCGGGGTCATCGGTATTGTACCGGGACCACCGGAAGGGTCCCGGGGGCCCACCGGGTGGGGCCACCTGCCCCGGGGGGCCACATGGGCTGTAGGGGGTGCGCCTTGGCCTACATGGGCCAAGGGCACCAGCCCCTAGAGGCCCATGCGCCAAGATATAGGAAAAAGGGGAGAGTCCTAAAAGGGGAAGGCACCTCCGAGGTGCCTTGGGGAGGATGGACTCCTCCCCCCCTTCTTAGCCGCACCCCTTCCTTGGAGGAAGGGGCAAGGCTGCGCCTCCCCCCTCTCCCCTGACCCTATATATAGTGGAGGGGAGGGAGGGCATCCATACCTGAGCCCTTGGCGCCTCCCTCCCTCCCGTGACACCTCCTCCTCTCCCGTAGGTGCTTGGCGAAGCCCTGCAGGATTGCCACGCTCCTCCATCACCACCACGCCGTTGTGCTGCTGTTGGATGGAGTCTTCCTCAACCTCTCCCTCTCTCCTTGCTGGATCAAGGTGTGGGAGACATCGTCGAGCTGTACGTGTGTTGAACGCGGAGGTGTCGTCCGTTCGGCACTAGGATCATCGGTGATCTGAATCACGACGAGTACGACTCCATCAACCCCGTTCACTTGAACGCTTCCGCTTAGCAATCTACAAGGGTATGTAGATGCACTCTCCTTCCCCTCGTTGCTAGTCTCTCCATAGATAGATCTTGGTGACACGTAGGAAAATTTTGAATTTCTGCTACGTTCCCCAACACTACCTGCCCTCTTACCTGTAGGAAGTGCTTTCCTAAGAAGCCTCCAAGCAAATGTCTGAACTCTTGGTGCCATTTGCTTATCCTCCCACACCTGATTAAGAAGGGAAATGACCTGCATAGGGACAATTTTGGGCCTTTGCCTTGGTGGAAGCTGAAGATTGTTGAAGCAGTGCTTGTAAGCACTTTTGGAAGAGAATTCACCTGCAGGAGTTAGTTTCCAAACCATATCCTTACCATTTGCCTTAATAATAGGAGTTTGTAGAATGGTATTAGCCAATTCAGGAGTGAAAAGAGAATTAATCAAGTTTGCATTCCAGTTCTTTTGACCCGGTATCCAAAGATCTTTAACTTGTGCAGGGTAAGAAAAAGATTGTTGCTGAATGATAAGATGATCATAAATAGTTTCCCATCCGGAAAACCAAGGCGAGCTCCAAATAGAACTAGCACCATCAACAATTTGGCAAATTGTGGCTGAGATTAGAAGAGGCTTTACCTTTAGAATTGCAGACCAAAAGGCAGATTTAGGTTTGTTCGGCCGGGCTCTCCAAATGGATGTATCATGATGATACTTTGCCTTGAGAATCAATGCTAGCTGACTTTGCGGCTCTTTTGCCAATCTCCATGCCGTCGAGAGAACAAGTCCTTGGTTGATTGCCTGCAAATTTCTAACACCAAGACCACCAATTTTCTTCTCAATACATACATAAGCCCATACCCTAAGGCACACGCTTCTAGTAGTCTGATCATCTTGAATACCTGTCCACCAAAAGTTCCTAATGATTGTTGTTAGTTTTGCAAGGAACTTTTTTGAAAAAAGTATGTTGGACATGTAATATACAGGAATGGAAGAGAAAACATATTTTATGAGAGTTAATCTTGCCGCATGAGAGAGTCTATTGGCTTTATATGTGCTAAGTTTGGACTTGAATTTATCATAAACAAAGTTATAAGCAGCTGATCTATCTTTAGAAGGTAAAACAAGTGGATGGCCTAAATGGACGAAAGAACTGTCGATGTCTGGAGCTGGAAAGATTCTCTTAATATCTTGTTTAACCTGCATCGTAACATTATTGCTGAATAAGATACCAGATTTACTCCAGTTTGGAGTTTGCCCTGAATCACAACAAAAATGGTCTAAAAGCTGTAAATAGTATTAGCTTCCTGCGCATTAGCTTTGCCACAAACAATCAGGTCATCTGCAAACATCAAAGAGTGAATAGGAGGGCAATTTGGTCCAAGCGAAATACCTGTCAGGTGATTAGCTTGCAAGGCATCCTGTAACATAAGAGATAACTCATTTACTGCAAGGACAAAAAGATACGGTGACAAAGGACATCCCTGTCTAATACCTCTGGAACTATTGAATTTTGCAAAAGATTGACCATTAATGATCACTAAAAAAGTTGGGGATGAAATGCATGCATGAATAAGTTTTATGAAATGGCCATGGAGACCTTTACGAGCAAGAGCCGAGACAATGAAGTGCCACTCAATTCTATCAAAAGCTTTGGCAAGGTCAATTTTCAGTATAAAATCAAGGCTCTTCCAAGAAGCAAGAGAGAATGAGTGGGCAATTTCTTGGGCGACAATAATATTATTGCTTATGCGCCTACCTTCAATGAAAGCTTGCTGAGAGGGGTGAATGTAATCAGGCAAATGCCCTTTCAACCTATTGGCTAAAGATTTAGCAATGATTTTGTAAACAAGATTACCCAAACTTATGGGCCGAAAGTCAGAAGGCAGATGCGAAGCAAGTTTCTTCGGAATGAGGGCAATTTGAGTATCATTGAGATGAGGCGGAACAATACCGGTGGTGTAGAAATTTCTTACCAAATTGGTCACATCATCTCCTATCCAACTACAAGCCGAAAGGTAGAAACCCACATTGAATCCATCAGGTCCAGGAGAGGCATTCTTCTTCATGCCTTTGAGAATTTCCCATATCTCATGTTTATCAGGGATCGAGTAGGTGAAGTCGTTTGTATCTTGCGGCAAAGTAGTATCCAAAGTGGGCCTGTCATTATTAGTAGAAGATGAGCAAAAAATAGTTCTAAAATAATTAACAAACTCCTTGGCAATATCATCTGGATCAAACAAATTATTACCATGAGTGTCCTTAATAGAAACTATGCGATTTCGACGCTTACGCTTTTGAACAGCATTGTGAAAGAAGGATGTGTTCCTGTCACCTTTGGTCGCCCAGTGTTTTTTTGCACGTTGCCTATAAAATTCAATGAGCTTGGTAAAATTACCTTCATATTGGGAAACTAGGCTTGCCTGAAGGGAATAGTCTTGGAGATGCACCGGCTTCATTTGAATCTCATTGATCTGATCCCGAATACAATCAAGTTGATGCTGTAAAGGTTTTTTCTTTTTGCACCACCTTTTCAAAGCCCCTGCAAGGTTATTGGTTCTGACATTGAATGGTCTATTAACCGAGGAGTCCCAAGCATTTTTAGCAATGCCCTGGAAATCTTCCTCAAAAGTCCACCAATTTTCAAATTTAAAGTGTAGTTTAGGCCTACGAAACTGAGAATCAGTGGATATCTGAATAGGTGCATGATCACTCAGCGAATGAATGATTGGTAAATTAAAAACATTAGTATTAGGAAACATAACACACCAATCTGCATTGGCAAGACAACGATCAAGCCTTTCAAAGATAGGTCTAGAGGAGAACCGCATATTTGTCCAAGTATAAGCCGGTGCACTAAACCCCAGATCAAACAGACCACATTGCTTGACATAGTTATTGACAGCACGCATACGGTTCTTATTCACATTGAGAGAAGTAGTTTCCGTATCACACATGATATCATTCAGATCACCGAAACAAACAATTGGCTTCCCTATGTTATCATTAACAAAATTTAGAATATGATCCCAAATTAGGTTAGTGTGGCGATGATGGGGATCTCCATAAACACAAGCCAGAACAAATTCCACATTGGTAATTTTATTGACAACAAGGGCTAAAATCATATAGTGATTAGAGAACTTGACAGAGACACAAACTTCATCAGACCAAAGTATCTAAAGACCACCAGAACGACCAACAGATGGAACTACGAAGCTATCGTTATTATTAAATCGAGAGTTAAGATGAGAAGAACTGTACCTTGATGTTCTAATTTCAGATACGAAAGTTACCTGAGCACATGTGGAATTCATCAATTTTGCGAGGTACTCCATCTTAGTAGAGCTGCTGAGGTCCTTGCCCATGCCACGACAGTTCCAACCAATGAGCTTCATGGCAATCACAACTCCAGTTCAGCTTCTCCACAGACACAAATTTCAGAAAGTGTTGCTCCTATTCGAAGCAGCCGTGCTCTTTGTCCAATTCAGAAACTGGTTCCTTTAGCTGTCCTAGCCAAGCGAGAAGGACGAGGCCAAGGCGCTCCAGCAGCACTTGGCCGATAGTCTGACGGATCTGAGGGGTGGGGAGGATTTCCTATTCGACGCGGGAATCCGGCGGCACCACAAGAAATCCTGTTGAGGCAGTAGGAGTCTCGGACGGTGGTGGCGGAGGCGCGATGCCACAGCGGTGGAAGGGCGCAGGCAGAGAGGCTAGTGAGCGAGAATCGATCAAGGAATCCGCTGATATAGATGAGACGAAGAGAGATCGGTTGATGGGTTGGATACAAAGGATCTAGCCTCACTAGTTGGAGCAGGGGAATTGATGAGATCTGAAAGGAACAAGATAAAAGGATAAGGAAGATTAGAGAAGGGAATTGTTGAGATCTCGAAGGAACAAGAGAAAAGGATATGGCAGATTAGAGAAGCAGTTGGGGATCAGAAAAGGAAGAAGAAGAATCAAGAGGAGAAATCAGGAGGAGGAAGGACGGCATGACGCCAATCTCCAGCATATCACCAACCTGCTAATATTTCAGGGGCCCCCTCTCGGGGACGCAGTTGGGCTTGGTACTAGAGTGTGTGAGCTGAAATTCACAAGAAGATCGGCTGAGACCGACCTTGTGAAGTTTTTGAGAGTGACTGCCACATGCCCCACGAAGAAGAGCAATTTGTGCGGCTTTTTTATGACTGCAACCTACAAACAAGTAGGATGGTGCAAATATTGGCAAAACTGCGTGACCAAGACGCCGAGCTATCAAAAGTGCCGTATGTGAAGACAAATGTATATCCAACTTGTGAACCATGTATCGGAGGGAAACCAAGCTTACTGACATGCAAAAAACACATGCTTAATTCGGGCAGAAAAGGGACGATGGGACTTTTTCTACAGGATTCTGCTGTACAATGAGGACACAGCAAAGCACAAGTACATGGTTGATGGCGCCGTCAACAGAGCCTACAGATACTAACACCGCTACTCATCTATCGACACCACACACCTAAAAAATATGTACAAGATAACCTGCATAGCAGTCATCATGGATCACCGTCAGCAGGCCGTGGCATCACTTTTGTAGTTAACAAAGACGAAGCTATGTCATAGGTTCTCCCGAAGCCACTCATTCCGTAAGAATTATCAACACAAAATAAGACGGTGACACTGTTATATATCCTCAGCGACTGGTGTCATGATTGAGCATGGCTTGTGGTCTGACAGTCTTGTCCAAGAATACTGTACACAAGAAACACAGAGCATAGAGGAGCACGTAGCTAGTGTTAAACAATCACAAGGCTTGGTCGTATATGAAGTGCGTAGCAACTCGCGGTTATATATAAAGATACATATGGAGACATAAGTACAACTGGGACTCAAGCCCCCGACACCCTCGTTGATGTACATATTGAAAGAAGAAACTCCTCTATATTGAAAGAAGAAACTCCTCTATCTCTCAAACACCAACTGAGCTCTAGCCCGCATCCCCCCCTGTGCCGCTGGCCGCTCCGGCCGCGGCGGCCACCCCACAGCGCCTCCTCGCCCCCTCCCCCCTCGCGGCGGCATGGGCACGCCGTGCTCCCCTCGGCCCGGCTCCAGCTGCGGCTCTGCTGCGGGAGACCTGGATTCGCCCCTCGGTCTGAAGACGGCTCATTCACCCCCAGCGTGCTCCATAGCTGCGGCGCCTCCCCTGCCCCAGATCCGGCATTTCAGCCAAGAATCCTGCATCGCGGTGAATGCTCTTCGGCTGCGGAGGGGATTCGCCGGAGCTACCGGCTCCGCACCTTAAATCCATCGTAGTTGCCTCTGCTGCAGATCCTGCGGATCTTGATGTGCCCCACCCGTCGCCTCCAATCCATCATAGTTTCCCCGCCCTCCACAGTTAGTGCTTCCTCTTCGGGGCCGGACGGTGGATGGACGGCTGTCTCCTCCAAGAAGAACAGCGGCCGCCCCTCCGATCTGCTGGACAATAGCAGGCCCCTCCGCACCGCTCCCAGGATCGCCGGGCTGCGTTCAATGTGGCCGGTGGGCGGGATGCCTTCTTATGCCGTTTCCGCGGCCGCTGTTTTCGATCCCTCAGCAAGCTCCACCGCTGGAAAGACTGTAGTGATCCGCTCCATTGCATCATCTGCGAGCGCCCGAGACATTTTGGCCATGAGTGTCCATAAAATCCTCGCAATGGCCCGAGTGGCCCTGCTGCTGCTAGGCTAGGTCCGCTTGCTCCTCGTCCCCCGGTGCACTCCCGCCTGCACTTCCCCCCACTGTCACCGCCACCTCCATCGCCTCCGCCGCCGCACCAGCCGCCCTCGCCCACCCGCCAGCAGCTTCGATGGCTGAGCTGAGCCTGTCTGACCCTGCACGCCGCCCCCGCACCAGCCACAAGGTGGGGGTCTCCTCGGTG
Organism: Triticum dicoccoides; assembly: GCF_002162155.2. Taxonomy (NCBI): domain Eukaryota; kingdom Viridiplantae; phylum Streptophyta; class Magnoliopsida; order Poales; family Poaceae; genus Triticum; species Triticum dicoccoides. Next base: position 612,514,894 of record NC_041388.1, on the reverse strand, counting down.
GAAGTGGAGCGGGCTTCTTCTTCCTCACGCAGCATACGGTGACGTTGCGCGCTTTGGACGGGGTGGCGGCCACGTCCCCGATGGCCGTCGGGCGGGACTTCGAGGCCCAGCTCTGCGTCCCGCCCCACCAGCTGCGGGTCATTGCTCACCAGCCTGAAGACTTCCTCGTCGTCTTCACCCAGCCGAGGCACCATGCCAACGCAGTGCGTCGGGCACCCTGCGCGTCGATGGCATCAACCTCGCCATCCAGCCTTGGCGCGAGGACGATCATGCAGGCTTCGCCACCTTCAACCTGCATGTCCGCTGTGTTATCGAGCACATGCCCATGCAGTACTGGTCCATCGATCGAGGGGGCGCAAGAGGTGCTCAGCGACAAGGTGTGAGTCGACCGGCTCGACAGCCGCACGCTGGAGCGCGGCCACACCAAGACTTTGCCTGCTGGGTCTGGGTGTGGGACATGTCTTTCATCCCCACCAGGCACACCTACTGGAAGCTTCAGCGGGGCACCGGTCGGGTGGAGGAGATGGTTGGCTTCTCTTTGCCGGACCGCAGGGTGGCGCCTCCTTCAGGCCCGACGCGGTTCGACCTCCTCATCCACGTAGATCTCATCGAAGACTGGTCCCTGCGCTCCTCCCACTCCGCGCAGAGCAGGCTGCCATCCTCCGGCACCGACGATGATGACGCGCTGCCGCGCACCTACCCCGGCACCTGGACCATGCACGTCGAGGATGGCCAGCGTGAGGAGCTGCACAGGCGGCAGGCCCGCGCCCCGGTGGTGGACACTGGATGTCGGGGCTTGCCCCTCGGCGGCTCAAGGCGTGACCCCGACAACGACCAGGCCGGAAGAAGATCCTGGAAGGACACGCTTCTGGGCCGCGGGCGCGGCCACCAAGCTCAGGCTGAGGTCTCATCCAGGGAGCGCCGTGTCCACAGCCGCTCGCCGCTGACGCGTCACCGCTCTGGCAGCTCCAAGGGACAGGGCCGCAAGACCAACGGTCACAGGCGCAAGACCAGCGGCCGCGGGCCCAAGAAGAGTGCAAGATAGGACACGTCCGCGGCCGCCCCAGCTCCGCCCACTCATCTTAGCTCTGAAGCCCTCAACGACGACCTTGATTAGTTCTTCGCCCAAGCAAAGAAGCCGATCACCGCCATGGAGCCGGCCAAGGCTGACGTTGCCCACCTCAACACCGAGATTGAAGCTGTCTTGGCCGCGCCACTGGAGTTCTCTGACAGAGAGAAAGGGCAGCATGAAGATGTTCAGATGGCCGGTCCGGATCACTTCGAGCCAACGCTGTCCGGGCCATCCCACAACCCTGCAAGCTTCAACTGCAAAACACCCACAGCTGCAACAACAGTTCAAATGCAGCTCGGAGAAATAACTGAGCAAGTGTGCCACCTGGAGCTTCAAGACCCTGGCTCTGCTGCTCGAGATCTCTTAACCAGCCCTGCACCAGCCCTGCTGCCACTGCCACCGCCCAGGAGGTACCTTGCCCCGGCCAAGTCTAGAGCAACTTCCATGCCGCCCCCACGCCAGAGTGCTCGTCAGGCTGCTCAGAACAACACCACACATGTCGCCGAGCGCACCACGCTACGCCTGGTGAAGGGCCTGGGTCTACTGGGTCCAAAGGAGAAGATGACTGCCAAGGCGACTGAAGCCCCCATCCGCAGGTTCGACGAGCCGCTCTCCGACGACGACATCAACGTCATCACCAAGCTGACCAGGCTTAACAAGGAGGCGCTACGCGTGGCTGTGGGCATGGCAGGGCCTGAAGCTGAAGCCGAGGAGGCTAGAGTGTAGTCATGTTAGCGCTCCTCTTCCTCTGTAGTAGTTTTCGACAGCGGCCGGCAGTAGGCCGGCTCGAGCTAGGTTTAGTTCATCTCTGTATCAGTAGTGGTAGGTGGTTTAGCTTTCGTCGTCGAGATTTAGGGCCTATTGGTGGTCGACGACACCCCCAGGCTAGAATGGTTGTGTATCAGTTGCATTTACATTCCTATTTCAATGATATTAGCTGTCAAAACTCGTCGATGGTATTGCTACTTCTAGAGATGTTCTATGTTCCTGATGAGTAGTACAAAGTGTGCAATTTTAAGCTGGAACATCAGGGGACTGAACACACCAGCCAGGCGAACGGCTGTGCGACAGATAGCAGAAGCGCAGCGGGCAAACATTCTCTGCCTGCAGGAGACTAAGCTAGAATCTTGGACGCCCAATGTTGTTAGAGAGCTGGGAGGAGCCAGATTAGATGGGTGCGCCGTTCTTCCAGCGATTGGCACTAGAGGAGGAATTGATGTTCTCTGGGACAAGAGTATGGTCAGTTTCGTGACACATGCAGTCGGAAACTTCTCAATCACCGGAAAAGTGTCTTTGATCCAGGACAGACTTGATTCCTGGCTCACAACTGTTTACGGACCAGTGGACGACACGAGAAAAGATGATTTCCTTGCTGAAATAGCTCATGTTGCACCACCACAAGGAGAACCCTGGCTTCTAAACGAAGATTTCAACATCATCTATGAAGCCCGCGACAAGAACAACCTCAACCTGAACAGGAGGATCATGGGCATGTTCAGAGCAGCGATCGACAGAGCAAGCTTAAGAGATATCAAATGCAAAAATAGGAGGTTCACATGGACAAACGAGCGTCAAAACCCAACGATGGTTAGCATTGACAAAGTGTTTTGCAACTCGGAATGGGATGCCCTCTTCCCTTCTTTTATGTTGATGGCCACGACAACAGCATGTTCAGATCACTGCCCACTGTTGCTTGCAAACACTGCGGCGCCACGCAAAAGAGCAGCATTCCGCTTTGAGTCTTTCTGGCCACGTTTCCCTCATTTTGAGGAAACAGTTGAAAGAGCTTGGCAGCGCCCAGTTAACCACACATGCCCAATCATCAGGCTCAAGAAGAAGATGCAGAGGACAACGCATGATCTCAAAATTTGGGCAAACACTCTTTTTAGCGATGCAAAGGTCCAGTTCCACTTGGCGTGTGAAGTAATCTTGAGACTTGATGTAGCTCAAGAAAAAAGAGGACTGACACAACAGGAATTTTAGCTAAGGAAACAACTGAAACTAAGTACCCTTGGACTGGCTGCAGTGGAGAGATCAAGGAAAAGACAAGCATCAAGGATAACCTGGCTCAAGGCGGGAGATGCACGAACGGCCTTCTTCCAAGCAAAGATCAATTCTAGAAGGAGGAAGAACTTTATACACTCCCTGCAAACAGAAACGAGTACAACCACTGCGCACGAGTAAAAGAAAGCAATTACCCACGACCACTTTGCTAATCTGCTGGGGAAAAGGAGGAAAGGCGGTGCTCCATCAACTGGGAGGAGTTGGATAAGCCAAATATGCAAAACGAGGGGCTGGACAATCCTTTCTCGGAACCTGAAGTTTGGGCTGCTATCATGGCATCTCCATCAGAGAAAGTGCCAGGCCCCGACGGCTTCTCAGGAACTTTCTTTAGAGCTTGCTGGGGCACCATAAAGAATGACGTCATGGCAGTTTTTGATCACTTCTACAACCTAGCCGAAGGTGATTTTGTTGAAATCAACTCAGCCATGATCGCCCTCATTCCCAAGAAGGACGGGGCTACTAGAATGAACGACTACAGACCTATAAGCCTGATACATTCCATTGCCAAACTGATCACAAAAGTGCTATCCATGAGATTGGCGGCCATCATTGACAAGATTATCTCGCCTGCTCAAACGGCCTTTCAGCGCGGGAGATGCATCCATGACAGCTACCTTTACGTGCAGAATTTTGTCCAATCGCTTCATAGAAACAAAACTCCAGCACTTCTTCTTAAGCTAGACATAGCTGGGGCCTTCGATAGCATATCATGGGAATACCTATTAGAATTGCTTCAAAGGCTGGGTTTCTCGGCCCGATGGAGGGATTGGATCGCCCTGCTGCTATGTTCCTCCACCTCGTCCTGCATTCTCAACGGCGATCCAAGAGACATCGTCATCCATCTTCGTGGACTCCGACAAGGGGATCCCCTCTCGCCGCTTCTCTTCATCCTTTGCATAGATCCACTCCATCGCCTCCTGGATGCGGCCACTAGGGCGGGCGTGCTGAATCCCATCCCGGGTGCGGCGGCAAGGATGCACACGAGCTTATATGCTGACGACGCCGTCATCTTCGTCAACCCTGCATGTCAAGAAGTAGATAGTCTTGTTGAGTTGCTGTGGTTTTTCGGCGACGCAACGGGACTCCGGGTCAACCTTTCAAAATCTCTCGCGGCTCCCATTAGGTGCGAAGACATAGACATGGCTGATGTTCTTCAGAACTTTGGTGGCATTTCAACGGCATTCCCAATTAGATATCTAGGCCTCCCAATCACGACGGGGCGTATTAGACTAGTACAGATTTAGGCCATTCTGGACAGGATCCGGGCTCGCCTCGTCGGCTGGAAAGGCAGATTAATGCCGTTGGCTGGTCGGCGTGTCCTAGTATGTTGCGTACTTTCGGCCATTCCCACCTTTGCGCTCACAGCCCTTCGAGTTCCAAAGAAGTTCTATAAAGACGTAGACAAATCACGGCGGCGTTTCCTCTGGGCAGGAGATGAGGAGGTGTCCAGTGGAAAGTGCAAAGTGGGCTGGAGCACGGTGACCACGCCTGAGCAGTATGGTGGTCTCGGCATTCATGATCTTCCTTGTTTTGCCAGGGCTCTACGTCTGTGCTGGTTATGGCAATCTTGGAAGAACCTAGAAAGGCCCTGGGTTGGAACGGGCACGCCCTACGATGCCTCGGACAGGGCCCTGTTTGCTGCATCCACAGTGGTGACCATCGGCGATGGAGCGACGGTGTCATTCTGGTTTTGCTCATGGCTAGGTGGACGACAACTTTGCCAAGCCTTCCCCACTCTCTTTGCAAGATCAACCAGGAAGAACCGTTCGGTCAAGGACGCGCTGCACGACGACATATGGATCCTGGACTTGAGGCGAGGTGACTCGGATGCCATTACACTGCAGGTGGTGCAGCTTGCGAGGGAGATCAGGCATGGTGCCCTCACTCTCATCCCAGGAACCCAAGACTCTATTACCTGGAAGCTCAGCGCCTCAGGCTGCTACACAACAAGTTCAGCGTATAATGCCCAATTCAGCAATAGACAGATTACCTCCTTCAAATCCATCATCTGGAAAGTCTGGGCGCCGTGCAAGATCAAGATGTTCCTTTGGTTGCTGCACCTTGATAGACTATGGTGCAATGATGGTCTGCAAAGGAGAGGCTGGGACAATGGATACTTTTGCCCGATGTGCATGCGCAGCCTCGAGACTTCAGTACATCTCTGCTGGGAGTGCCCGGTTGCATTGCAAGTCTGGCACGCGGGGCAACCTGGAACGGATGTGCCTCTCTGGATCAGGCCTTCTGGCGCAGTGGAACAGCAACAACGGACCGAGTACAAAGGATTATAGCGGCAGCCGCCCCAGGCCACAGGAAGGGTGTAAAAACCGTTGTGGCACTCATCTCCTGGCACATATGGTTAGAGCGCAACGCTTGCACATTCAGAGGGAAGCAGGCAAATGCAAGGCACGTCATTGAAACCTGCAAGCGCGACATGGAGCAATGGAGAATGGCCGGGGCAAAGTGCATTGAGCTACCCTTCGGGGAAGTGACGTGAAAGTATTGCCCTACGATCTTGGACCCGCAGTTCCCTTCCACTTGCGGGGCAGTGGTAATTTTCTCCTTCTTGATCACTTGATCACCCCTTGTCACTCTCCCTTCTGCTTAAATCAATGAAATGCCGGCAATGCTGGCCGTTTCTTAAAAAAAAGTACAACTGGTAGATGACAAAAGGTATGCTTATTTAAATCACTGGCTCAGTGGGACATGTCACATCTATACATACACAGGAAAATTGCAGGTGCTACCAAGTTTTAGGTGCTACCGTGATGCAACATTCTAGGTGGTTGTATCTCAGATCTGACGGCATCTAAGATATATTATACCTATGCGCAATTTTGAAACTTCTGAATGACTTTTGTAAAATGTTCAAGAACGAAATCATCAGATATCTTCATACATACAGATCCCATATGAGCTGATATAGGTTCCCATATGAAGAATTGAGCTAGGTAAATGCGGCATGTCTCTCTCTTCATTCAGCACATGTGAAAATGTCGGAGATATATTAGAATCGAGTCTATGAGAGATAAGACACATGGTGGGTTCTTCAATCTAGATCCAGGCATGTAATTTAGTGTCACAAAGCATAAATAAATTATTTTTGTTGGATTCAAGAGTCCCTCCTTGACTAGCATGCATCACATCCTCATGATACGGTAAAGTGGGCCGGTCATTGGATTCAGTGTACTTGATGTGCCTGCTCTTGTAAATTGTTCATTTCCTCATGGTTCCAACCCAGTCAATTGGCCAACCATGTTTATCCTCAACCTCGTGGACCTCTATGTAGACGTGCTCACATGATTCCTTGCGGATGGGCCTAGTATAACTCCATGTGATAATCGATATTATTTACAACACCATCCTCCCCTTCTCTCCCTACCTTCTCTTCTAGAGCCACTTCGGCAGAAACGACCAAACCACAAGCCATCGAGGTAGCTCATTCTGAGGACCTCTCTCTTCATTGCTCTTCATGGCAAGACAAAATTGAAGAGTTCCAATGATAATCCGAGCTTGCAATTTCTACCTATTGTAGTAGCTAGAGGTGCGTCGATGTGCTTGTCTCAGTCCAGATGCTTATCCCGCACTAGGAATAAATCGATGAATGCCTCTACCTTCCATTATTCCAGATACACATATGCCCCCGTGACCTTGTGCATGATCTGTTAGAATTGTGTTGAATATATTTGTATAAATTAGGTTACAGTTGGACTCGGAGTCATACGATGTGTGCACAGGATATGGAGTCATGTCCAAGTAGGACACTTGTATTTCGGGCCTCTTATATAATGAGGCGTAGACACATGATGTAATTAATCTATGCCAACATAATTAGCACATGCATGTAAGGAAGAAGACGGCATGCTTCGGCGGCCGGGCGGCCAGAGTGCGATATTGTAGTGGTGTCATGGAGAGGAGCGTCCGTAGTGAGGCCCCGAGGATGTAGCCATTGATGGTGAACCTCGTTAACAAATCTCGGTGTCGTGCTCGTGTGATTGGTTGGTCCTCGGTAGATTAATTATATGCCTTGGATTAATTTTAACAAGTGGTATCAGAGCAAGGTTCGACAAGGTTGCGGATTCGTTGACCCATTGCCAACAATGAATCCATGATAGTAGTAGCAGCCCTGAAAGTGTTCATGTCTTTGTGATCTCAAGGGAGATCGGACCCTGCCCATTGCCTGTCAGGAGCCGTCCAATTGATCCAAGGCCAACGTAGACCAATGATGGAAAAAGCGGTAGGTGTAAGCGGGGCGGTTGGCCCTTGCCTAGTGCCTAGGCGGTGCGTAAGTGCCCTAGGCGTGACCTAGGCAATAATATAGTTTTTATTGTCAGGGTGTATTTGTAATTATTATATGTGTGTTGATACTAACTTAGGGCACATAAATAAGTTAACTACCACCTACTACCATTGGAATATGGCTCGTTTAGCATATCAGTGAAATATGACATAATTTCTCGCTTGGATAGATAATTTCTTTCTTACCCTGCCTAGACTTCCATTTATGCTCTAGGCGAGGCATTTGGCCATCGCATAGCGTCTAAGCGTGCCTAAGCGCCTCCCAGACACCGCCTTTTCCAACAGAGGCGTAGACGGACTGCCCGCCCAAAGTCTTCCAAATCCAGCATGCCCAGCCCACCGAACTCTTTTGTCCTACAAACCATGTCCAGTCAACTAGTACCACGCCGAAGAACGGCTGTAGTGAACTAGAAGCTATACGTTGTGAACAAGAACACAGGTGTGGTAGATGTTATATATGTCACTCATTCTGAGTAACATCTAAATTGAATAAGGCACATGTACATTACTACATACACAATAGACTTCTATCTATATGTGGTGCTTCTTATAGATGGCTCGACCCAAATCCACCGTTAACATCAGTGACGTGAATTAGTTTCATGATCGAGCATGGCTTGCGGTTTGACAGTCTTGCCCAACAAACTATAAGAATCTAACATATACAGAACAGAATCAAAGAGCCTAAAGGAACAATTTATTTAAACTCCAAACCCCATGTGCTTTTAACTATTTTTTGACACCCATCCATAGTAACACCAGACCATCCAAAGAAACTCTTATTGGTTTCTCTTTTTTCACACACCTGTGTTCGTGGTGCTCCTGTCTTTTTTTTCACACACCTGTGTTCGGGCTGCTATATTTCACTTTTTCGCTAAGTACATAAAGATAAGCTGCTCCTTATGCAAATGGCGAGCCTTGCAACTTTGTTTTGGAAAGGGCCAAGTCGGCTTCAAGGCAATGTCAACCAAATCACATTCGATCGTGTGCAAAGTGTTCTCCAATCTCAGCGTCCATCTTACAGAGGCTGTGCAGGCTGAGGTTACGTGATGGAACACAGATTTTTTAGCGCAGCTGGTTTCTCATCTCTGCGTGTGTGCTTTATGAACTGATCGAATAGCATTCAGGCTGCAACCAGGCTAATCTTATTCCTGGACGGACCCCGGTCAGGCAAGCCAAACATGCATCTGCACCTACCCTTGTTAAATATATTTTCACGATGCCACTCGTTCCGAAGCATGCTTGCGTGCACGATGTTCGCGTGATTTTGTCTACACACGCTTACCGAACAAAAGGTCCTAAACGTGTGTTCGCGCAGGATCACAACATTGCTAATCATGGGCTCTGATAATCGTGTGTGTGCATGTGTGTGAACCTACTTTTAAGAAGGGAATGGCAAAGATGATACTACTATATATTGCTAGTGGTCACGGCCCCAAGGAAATAAAATTGCACATGGTGAAGTTTTTTCATCTATCTCCCTGCCATGTTCATGGCTCAAAGTACAGGGTAATTATGAACCATGATACATATCAAGTACAGAAATTAGTCCGGTCTTTTACCAACTTTAGCGAGTGGAAATTATCATTTTCCTGCTCGTGGTAGGGGACCGAGCTATTTTAATCTTGAGTGAAATATGCATCTACATCACTGGCTAGCTAAAATTCAGCAACAACTTGTAAAAATATTTTACAATGAAAGGAGCCTTATCCCAGCATTTAAATCATTCAATGCGCACAACTATTTTATTCAGCGAAGATCGACATCGGTATCTAGAAGAGAGGTGCGTTTTAGGACCATGGTCCAGCCGAACCCATGCTCAGTACCATGTAGACCTGATAAACGCTTCTTGATTGTTCCCACCATTCTTTACAGTAGGTATCATGCACAAATCCCTATACAACTTCTCAGAGAATCTATGGTACCGAGCGTAGGTGCGGCTGCACCATGGCTTCATACGGTATTTCTGGTATCTAGAATAAATATGCAAATATAAATTGGCTAAAATTCCTAAATCGCACCACCGGTTTCCTAATCTGATACAGGAACAATGCAAGGGCGAATTAATAAGCTTTCGCTGTACTTTTCCTTTGGAGTTCCCGTGTTCTAGAGTGGTATTTTGGGAGGAATTTGCAAACGCTGGATATGAAAGTTAGAAAGACCACTACGACCCTCTGGATTCTCTCTTCCAAACAAAAACCTAACTGATAAGATGTGAAGATACGTTGATACTACTCCGGTCCACTTCGGTGAGGTGCCGCAGCGTCATCCGGCCATTGCCCTATTCTACTTCGGTGGGATGGGGACCCTCACCGACGGCTTCCGGCGACAGGTGAGGCCTAGAACATGTTAATATTGTAACGGCATCTCTAACCGATTCCCTTAAAAAATAGAGGAATAAATCAACTTAGGCCCTGTTTGATAGCAAAGTATTTTCTAAGTATTTTGATAATACCACAGTTTTTGAGATTATCATAGTATTTTTTACAATGACCTGTTTGGTAGTCCATAACAACTATGGTTTTAATACTGTAGTATTGGCCAAACTGTGGTTTTTTCTCTGCATAAAAAAAAGAACCTCAGACCTCTTTGTAAAAAACAGAAGAGCCGAAAAGAAGGGCCTCCTTCGTTATCCTTCCCCTCTCTGTTCAACAACTCGCTTCTACCACGCCGCCGACGCGCCGCCCTGTCGTGTTTGGAGGTATCTCCCTCGTCAGCCATGGGGAAACAACAAGACGGCAACGGAGAGACCAAAGGTGAGTGTCCTTCATCCTCCCTCATTGGCTCCTCCCACATCTTCACGCCGGCTGCTGGCCCCTTCCTCCGCCCGAGATGGAATAGGCCAGGGCACTAGATCTATTTGGTTCTTGCTATCTCCAAAGGATGAATCCTTGTTTGAGCCAAAATCTATATGTTCGATTCATGTGCCTTCTCCTTTATAAAGTCTGGTATGATGCACACGGGTAACCCGAGGGAGCGAGCTACTGTTGCGTTTGAGATCAGTGAAGGCGCCGCTACGAAGGTTTTTATACCTCAGATTGCTCAGTCGTCGTCTGCCTAATTACTCCGCCGCTGTCGTTGCCGCTAATTATAATTAGTCTAAATGATCCATATATTGTATTCTAGTACTACACTACGGTGCTACTTCCATGCACTATATTTATTAGCGAGCTACCACATGTCGTCAAAAATAATTCAGAGGTCATCCCCTTACATGTGTGTTGAACAAAAGCATGGATGAGAGTGATTGTATTATTGTCAATTTTCCTGATGTTTGTGTTGATTTGAACGCTTTATTTGATGCATTTTGTTTCCCAATTGCAGAAAAGAAAAACAGAGCATCATGGACCACTGCTCAATTAGACCTTCTAGTTTCTTTGATGAAAGAGTATGCAGATGCTGTTAAGTTTCGTGGTCAGAATGGATGGACCAAAGAAGGATGGAAAAGCATGGCTACACGCTTGAACAATCAGTTCCCGAGAGCTAATTTTATTGTTGATCAACTAAAATTTAGGGAGCAGTGGTTGAAGAAAGAATATTTTATTGTCAAATCTATTGTAGAGAAGAGTGGCTTCGGTTTTGATCCTAATACAAAAATGCCAACAACCATTGATGAAAAATGGGATGAATTGAGCAAAGAACAACAGAAGTGGAGATACAAAGCTTTCCCTTACTATGATGACTTGCATGCAATTTATGATGGTAGGTTGGTTTCACATGTAATGAATTTAGCATATGATCTTGCTTGCTTGTAGTTTACAATTTATTGCTCTGTACCCAGGTAAAACAGCGGAGGGGAAGGGTTGTAAGAGGACAACTGATGTGGTTGAAGAGAAGTCCAGTCCGGCTACAAATTTACCACAAGGGGAAAGCTTCACACAACAAGTTCTAGATGCCGCTGGACTTAATTCGCATAGTCCAACATTACCGGCTCCAGGCTTTGAAGGTCATAATTACGAGTGGACTGAAGGCATATATGGTGAGGATGTTGAAGTATTTCCTGTTAACAACACAGAACGTATGGAGAATAACAGTAGCCAAATTCTCACAGAACACATGAACACACTTCCTGACCCACCACCTATGAAAAGGGCTAGGACTTCTAAAGGCAATGATGAAGGTAAGGCTAAGAGAGGCAAAGAAACAGCGATTTAAGATCTGGTTGCTGTTAGAAAAGAAGAACTTAAAACTTATGTGGATGTAAAGACGAAACAAGCTGAGAGCTATAGAGAAGTGAAAATGGCACAGATGAAAAAAAAAGATCCTGACAAAGATCCTTATTGCATTGCTAATTGCATTGTCAAACTTAAGACCATACCAGATCTCTCAGCAAGTGATCATCTGAAGATGATCGAGTATCTGAAAGGACAAAGAGTTGACCGTGAAATCTTCATGACAGTGGAGCATGATATTGTTCTGGAGATCCTCAAGCAAGTGCTTGGCCGTCAAATTTAAAGCAATAATTTGTTCTAGTTATTTTCAAATGAAAAATAAAATTATTTGACAGTCTATTATTGGTTTATTGGTTCATATTACTTTAGATTTGTGTTTTTGTAAATAAATATCACCCTGGACTAAATATCTCAGCATACATTTGTCTCAGCTCTAAACTTTTATTTTGATGGCACTCTAGTTCCTTTCCTAAAAATTAGAGTCGTTTTATTTTTGTTACCTCCGCCATGTTATTTGTGCACCCGGCTTGTAGGTGATAGTATATGTAAGTTGTATATATAGCGCAATAATATTTTTGGTGGACCTTGCGCATTTGATAAGGTCTTTAGAAGAAAATTCCATGGTACATGACGCATTTTACATTACATATCTACTCATAGAAATGTAAAGTACATTATTCATGAATGAGAAAGCTACTACATTATGAATTTTTCATAAAATGATTCTACTGATCATATGAGTTTTATTCTTGCTTCAAAAATTGCGCAAGTCATGTGCTATTTCTTCTAGCGCGCTACTGGAGATACTCACAGTAGTCTTTCCACATCGATTCAGCAATTTGAACCCTTTTTGAATGACCCAATGCCCGCCGCTCATTGAGAGATTGTACATCACTTCTGTATTTTGCATCCCCACTTGGAATATCAACTATATGTGTTGGGTCAATATTGGAGCCAACCTGGTCAAACCATTGTTCGCCCCCCTCATGATTGCGAATAAAGTTATGAAGTGCACAACATGCTATGACAATATCAGGTTGAAATTCAATTGGGTAATGTGCAGCACACTTCAATACTGGGAAACGCTTTTCCACAACGCCAATGATGCGTTCGATGTGATTACGGAGTTGTGCATGCCTGAGATTGGATAGCTCTTTAGCATTTTGTGGCCTTTGGTTGCATTTGGCTTGCTCGTTCAAATGGTACCTGAAATTCAAAACATAATGAAGATAGGTGTATTTGCACTTTAGGGTTGTTGCTCTAATAGAAGAACTGGTTTGTACCTGACATTTCGGTAGGGTGCAATAAAATTAGGTGTATTTGCATATCCTGCATCAACCAAATAAAATTTCCCCTCTGGCACATAGAAATTATTTTCTAGTGCATCTTGTAGCACTCGAGCATCAGAAGCTGAACCTTCCGAGCGCGCACTAACATGGACGAATTGATTATCAAAATTACATGCCACCATGACATTTTGTGATAGTGTTCCTTTTCTATTGCGATATGGGTCTTGTAGTCTCGGAGATATGCTAATTGGAACATGCGTCCCATCAATTGCTCCGATACAATCCTTCATAAAGACAAGAAATACTGATGAAAAATACATAACAATATTTATAAATTATATGTAAGAACAACAAGATACAAGATGCATACCTCAAAGTACGGCATAAATTTAGGGTTGCTTGAAACCTTTAAAGGAACATTAACTGGTGGCAACTGTATGAGCTGTCCAGATAATGACATGATACTTTGTAGCACTTTATTGAAATAGGTACTTATGGTTTGACCATTGTGTTGAAATCGCCCTTGTAGAGTACAGTTGCTTGCATTCACCGAAAGGGTATATAAGAATATTGCAACTTGTTCTTCCACGGAGACAAGCCTCTCATCTTGTAGAAGTTGTCTCTCTCGGAAGCACTTAACCAAATTATGAAATACATATTTTTTCATCCGAAAATCTCTCTTACATCTCAATTCATGACCCTCTAAAATTTCTCTCACATACTTATGCCCCGTAAGGATGGAAGTGTGAAAATGTTGGCGATTGCTTGAACCTCTCTCGCCTTTGTATACGGCTTTGATGATGGCCAACTCATCATCTTCTCGGTGTTTACGCTTCAAAAAACTCCCCCGCATTGATGGAGAAACTAGGAGGACTTACACAGGATAGAGACGATGCAAATATCAAGTGAATGCGCTGAGCGTGGCCGCACGATTCGCAGCTCTTCGTGCCCCTCGGCAGTGACACAGATGACTGGCTAACTACGCGACATGTTGGGTCGTCACCTACACGCGTAGCTCCGCTGCGCCTCGATGGTGATGCAAAGAACGGTCAGCAGCTCCATCTATGTGTAGCTTCACTATCAGGTGATTCACAGGAGACGCCGTCCCATGGATGATCTTTTTTGTATATACAAGCCACCCGTTGGGTTGTTATGCACGCTGATGGTTAGGATATCCAGCTAGCTAGCTACAAAAGCTCAACAGAATAGTATTCAAACGGCCGGCCAGCTGCATGTCCTTCCACTGCTAACGGCTAGGTAGCTGACTGTTTGTACGCAACAGCTAGGCAACAATACCGTGTTTTGCGGCAACAACCAAACAGGTCATAATAATCTCAACACTTCAAGATACTTTGGTATTATCATAACTGTAGTATCTTGTACCCATTGACAAAAATACTGTGGTTTTCAATACTTCGGTTTTTCTAATATTTTTCTAAATTTACTCTAGTAAGTTTTGGGCACACCTAACTGATCTTCTAAATTTAGCGGAGTAAAACTAACAATTTAGGTTATGCATTTCGTCGAACACTTGCTATGCGCCTCCGCGGCAAGCGGCGATGATGGTGACCACACCGTCGCTGTTGTGACTTCTTCATGGACCGGGGAAGACTACAATAGAAACTGGCCATATGATAGAAGAATAGAAAAATGAAGTTAGAGCCATTGGATCCTTAATGGATGCTTCAGATTTGAAATGTTAGGGCTGGTGAATTCTTTGTACTTTTGCGAAAAGCTCCCTGAGTAATTGCTATATACAATAAAGACCCTCCCACCAACTCCCACGTGCCTGATCTGAAGCGTCCATTGGACATCCGATGCTCTAGATTCGTTTTTCTATTCTTCTATCCTATGGCCAGCTTCTATTCTAGTCTTCCCCTCATGGACCCGGTGGCCAAACCGGCAGCGCACTGATCACCGATTCATTGGCACGCTGCGCACCTCCTGTCATTATCCATCGACCCGGCGCGCCACCGAGCATGGTTTTTTGTAGGCCGAGCTACGCGGTACCTCCTATCTACACCACTCGTTGAATGCCCTGTTCCTAGAGATTTGTGCCAAAGCTGACTAGTTTGGCAGAGTGTCGTAGTGATTTGTTACCCAAATCTGGAGTTGACCATTTTGTCGGCATCCACCGCATGCAGGCCCGTGACACCTCCTTGTCGTCCCTCCCAGCCCACCTCTACTCCGTCTCCATTAAAGAAATAGGGAATCTGCCGCATGCAAGATTTATATATAGAGAGGAAGAGCTGCCGGGTGCAAAGTTTCTTCGGAAGTTTTTCTGGACAAATCTTTATAACAAGTTCCATGCATGTGAGAGAGAAAAACTGAGCTCTTACCCATGTCCTCTCTCCCACAGCACCTCTCTCTCATAAATAAATAAAGAGTGAATTCCATTTTTTACCTTGTAGTTGTACATTTGTGACACATATTACCCTATTTAGCGGAACTTTTATCGAAATGTCAGATTTTGGAGACTTTTAACACGGTTTTACCCCAGTTTTACATTTTGTCTGTTTATGGTCGATAGGATCGGCATGTTGCGTCATTGATTTGTAAAAAAAACTGTAAGGATCGGAGGGCATCATTGGCGATCTTGTCCAAGCTTCTCTTGTCTATCTGTTCCACTCCTTGTGGCCGTCCACATGTTTTTGGATACAGGGCGTCACCTCACACCTTACCTGATGGACACGCATCAAAACCAAGGGTCCAAAGATTTCAAAAGGGGTATTCTAAACGAATTTTCACTCGAAAGGGTAATTAGTGTCACAAATGTATAAATATGAGGTAAAAGGTGGAATTCACTCATAAATAAACTTTCTCTCTTTTACTAAGTCCCAGGAAAAAAGCGTAGTACTATTAGAAATGGGAGCGGTGTCAGAGAGAGCATTTGCAGTGTCTCCACACAAAAGAAGGTGTCCTGTGCATGCATGTGAGAGAGCTTGAACAGAGAAAGTGAGGAGACCTGCATGCATATTTTAAATAAACTATACTCCACTCACGAGGCAGCTCGGTCGCCAGAAACAGCTGCACCCCACTTGACTAGCGTGCAGACCTATACTCCTACCTACTTTGTTTTCATTTTACCAAGACATGACAGCTCCTGCTGATTACACTGCACAATGAATTGATGCATGGTTCGTGTTGCTCCCACTGCACAAATCCCAAAGCGCACCAACGGTTCAGATAGAAGGTACCGTGGAGCTCGTCCTATGAAGAAACATTGCGGCGCGCCACCTGCTCTACTCCTACTTTGTCGTTGCGCAAGGTATCGTGGCTGCACAGCTCCCCCACCACATGTCGCTCCTCCGCAACAGCCCGTGCGTGCTGCAGGTCGTGCTGGACACCGTGTTCCAACTCCACACCATGCGCATCCCGGAGTTCTCGAGGCTGCTCTCCCTGGCTTACCAGCCGGCCATACACAACCTTAACACTGCCTTCCACGGTGTGGTCATACGGGTTCTTCGCATCGGCGTCTGGCCGGAGTCACCAAGTTTCACGAGCGGCTTGGGACAAAGACGGGTATGGGATGCACATGGCGACTACTACAGCGGGCGCGACGAGATTCACGGCGAGGTCGCCACGGGCATGGGAGATAGCACGGGCGAGATTCGCAACGAGGTCGCGGACGAAGCCCGAGGTCGTCGCCGTTGACAAGGGAGCTTCACGTGAGTCGCCGGTTGGTCACAAGGGGGTCTTCACGCGGACAATTTTTTTACTCCACCGGCCCGCCGTGGAGTAAATTTAGGAGTCAAGGAGGTGGAAGAGTAAATTTTAACCCCTCTGACCGGTTTAGAAGATCGGCTAGGTGCTAGTTAGAGGAGTAAAATTCAAAGCATGAACTATAGAACTATTTGCCTTGTGAAGGCAAATGAGGAGTAATTTTACTCCTCTATAGCTTTTTTTGCCTTGTGAAGGAAAATGCCTATAGAACACTTTGAGAAGTTCAAAGCATGAACTCTATATCAAGATATATTTATTCCCTCACGATGAAGGACACTTTTATTGATCCATAACATTGTGCCAAAATGATAC
This sequence comes from Triticum dicoccoides, assembly GCF_002162155.2. Taxonomy (NCBI): domain Eukaryota; kingdom Viridiplantae; phylum Streptophyta; class Magnoliopsida; order Poales; family Poaceae; genus Triticum; species Triticum dicoccoides. Next base: position 612,497,966 of record NC_041388.1, on the reverse strand, counting down.
AAGCAATACAAGTCACACCCGACTCCCACCTAATTGGGATGTACGTAGTCGCTTCTTTTTTTATGAAAAGGATCTGGATCTATTATAGAAGTTTATCAGAAGTGCAAAGTACCTCTAACATAATTAAAAATACATCAGGTATCTAGACAACCAAACGACCATTATCATCATCAGAATGAGATACCCACACGCCGTTGTCACTGCTCGCCTACCAAAGCCGGCTTGATCTTGTCGATGACAGTCAGGAAGTCTTCGTGCATGTGCTCCTAAGGAGCATCGTGTAGGAGCCATAGTTGTCAGTGTTTAATCCTTTAATAGATCTGAAGCACCTGACATTAAATCTTCCTAGCACGCACGCCTGACGAGAAACGCTAACCTCGATGCCCCAAGGAGATGGTTGGAATCTATGTCGGAGCTCCATCAACTATGTTTAGACGGACAAACTCAAAGAGGGTCGAAGCCTTGAAGACAATCTCAAAAAAGAAGCACCGCACATACGAGGACTATAAAGCCCTAGCATAAACTACCAGCCAGAGCGGAGGTACTGTATTCCCCTCGCCACACCAACCACCGGAGCGGCAGGCAAAGAGAGATGAACCCACATGCTCGCCGATGAAGTCTGAGGGGAGAGCTTGCCCTAGCCCGAGGGAAAAGATAGTAAACCCTTGCGTGATACACAAAGAGTCACTTCAACTCATAAGGAAAGACATGTCACCAAGCTGAATGATAAACCTTTTATGAGATTATAAATGTCTGATGTTTAGACTACACCACCATCTATATTTGATGGATAAAAATATCCTTGACCGTCTTATCCAAACGTGCACACATCACTGTAAATAACATTCCATGTTCTAGATGCTGAACAGAACTATCTGAATGAAGTGTTTCTTCCTTCACTTTCCTATAACATTGCGAGTGATATTTTTATTTCTTGGATTTCTGCTGCTTTCATAGATATTGTTCATGCAGAGCCATCTAGCTATCTAGGTTATCCCTACTTTTCCTAGAAAGGAGAACGAGAAAAGTTGTAATCACTCCTAGTAATAACACGGACCATGAGCCAACAAAGACGGCGGTGTCTGCGATGCAACCCGTCATCCTTTTTTTTAATTGACATGATGCAACCCATCATGTTAACGCCACTTATATTAAAGTATTTTACTCCTACTCCCGTAAAGTAATTCATCTGTTTTTATTTAGTCCCCATATTAGCTTTGGTCAAAGTCAAGTTTTGTAAACTTTGACAAAGTTTATAAACAAAAATATTAACATATACAATAACATATCAATACCATTACATTCATTAGTGAATGTACTTTCACATCATATAGCTTTACGAAGTTTGACTTCTGTCAAACCTAATATGCGGAGTAAATAAAAACGAAGGGAGTACCATCAAATATGGCTTACTGGGTACTCACATCCAGAAATAAGAGACGGATGGATGCCACAGCCTCCTCAGCGGTCGCGATTCTGGACCGTTGGATCGTGTGGCTTGATGAGTTTTGGGCCGTCCGATCAAGATCTGGAGAAGCCTGGGCCGTCGGATCTGGAGCTGGCACTGCTGGAATGAATAGTAATGGCAGCAAAATGAAAATATCATGCCCACACCGGGGTATTTTGATCATTTCACTCGCCGGGGTATAAAAGGGCCGGCTCCAGTGGAGGCAGCCCTAGACGGCTCCCCTCCCCCTGCCGCGCGCCTCCTCTCCCCCTCTCTCTCGTTCCCCTCCCTCCCGCGCGCCTCCTCTCCTCCCGCCTCGCCACCGCCTCCTTTCCCCTCCCGCGCCCGCCTTCCTGCCCTACCGCCGGCGCCGCCGCCGCCGCTCGCCCGGGCACCCATCCCCGGCCTCACGCCGCCCGTCTAGAGAGATGGGGGCCGTGCGCGACGAGGCCGGCCTAGCCGCCGCCTCCTTCTCCCGCGACCACGTCCAGCCCCACACTGCCCTCCTCCCTCCCTCCCCCGCGGTTTCATCGATTGATTCGGGAGCCGACGTACGCTGGGTCGTGGTTGTACGGTCCTGGTTGATTTGGCCTCGTACGTGTGCTCAGGATGTGTACGGGAGGGATGGGTGGCCGTTCCTGGAGGACAGCTGCTACTCCGTCGTGTAGGAGGTGCTCTTCCAGATGCAGGAGGAGCAGGACAATTTATAGTTGCAGGCCGTGCAGCAGCAACAAGAGGATGGGGACGGGGATGGTGGTGGTGGTGATGATGAGGAACCTCAGGTGAGCTCGCTCTTGTGCTTATCCATGTCTTATACTTTGGTGTTATTTCTCTGCGTGTGCTATTCCTACCAATTTACTGCTCCGCTTAAGCTTACAGACCAACGTGTTAAGGATGTGTTTCTTTTGTTGGTTACTGTCATCCCAAGCCAAAAAATAGAATTTTGTTCAATAATTCCTGCCAGATGCAGTAATTTCTCATGTTGTTTGGAACCTCATCGTGTGTGCCTTAAGGAATTTGGTTTGAGGGAAAGGTTGGTCCTCATACATCGATGATAACATTATGAGGTACAAATCAAAATGCTTACTGGTGTAATAGTTCTTACAAACCAGGGTACATAACAGGAGAGAAAGGGAGGGAGAGGGGTGAAAAAAATGCTTGCCTGTCTTTAGAGATGAACTTTCCTCCGTCAGTAAAAATGTCCGCCGGTTGATCCACATCACCCATTCAGACGACGAGGAGTTCCCATATATGTTTCATTCTGCTGCATTCCAGAGCCAGCCGAGACACAGTTTCATGGTTGCTGCAGCCAAATGGGCAGTTGTCATTGTCGACCGATCCTTGTTTTTCCAAAACCACCCTAACTTTAATCCTGTGTTTACAAGTAGGCAGGCAATTATTTTGCATTTTTTGGGTGCCAAACAGTTTCAAATGTTACTGTAAGCTAGCTCTTCGACCCCTCCAAAATTCATGAGCTCGTAGCATTTTCCAACAGAGAAGGGTACTGAGTGATTTATACAAAGGGCTCGCTTGTCCAGAGATCCCTCTGGAGACCTACAAAGTTGAGGAAGAATGCAAGCGAATGGAGCTTGTTGAGTTATTGGTGCTCTGCTCTACACTACTGTCCCTTGGACCACTATCTCGCAAAAGAGAGGAAGCCAAACATAGGTACATGTGTTTTCCTTCGCCCAATCCAATAGATTTTTCTTAGGGCCGTTGACTACATCATTTAACCCCACATAAATGGTTGGGAACCAGATAAAACGAATTACATTTCTCTTTTTATCACTATACTTATGCTATCTGGAAAAGCTGGAGCGCATAACATTTTTAGTTTAGCCACAGGGTGCTTGATGCTTCAGTCACAGGAAGAAATCGAGGCAAAAAGTCAATTCTGATTGTTCTTAATGTTAATTTGTATTTACATTTTGTAATCTTTTCCTCACTTTTCCAAGATTTGTTATAGATACTTCGCGGATGTTACCTGCGAAAACTGGAATGATTTCCTCAGTGTATGGACAGACTAGGGAGAGTTATGTTTTCCTCTACTAATGTTGCATGGACCAATGTTCAAAATCTAATATTACTAAAAGTTCATTGCTTAATTAATAAACTTTCCAAAAGTTACGAGCGAGAAACTGTGGTTATCAATAGTAACGTTTGATTCATCCCAATATTTAAGATTACAAGGTTGAGGTGCCTTTTCCTTATAGTAACCATGGTTTTATTATTTGGCTTCTTCTGCATATCCTTTAGTTTAGTTTTCAGTATGATCACAATCACGAGGTAAATATGAGTAGTATCATATTCTAATTAGAAATTGAGACAAATTTAAGAAATTAGTAATTGCATAGTAATTATAGCCAAATGCTAGAGATGTACAAATAGAGCCTCTGTAAACTAATATAAGATCATTTAGATCACTACTTTAGTAGTCTAAAAGATTTTATATTGGTTTACAGAGGGAGCACTCAATTATTATGTAACACTTGATTTTCTCCATCTACAACTGTGTTATGTTTTCTGACATTGGTGTACTGTTTTTCTTATTCATCCCTGCAAAAAAATTAGTCTTTAACACTGGTGTTGCGACAGTGTCGGGTTCTCTGGTTGAGGTGCTTTTTGGTTGATTTTCTTAGTTGCTTTTGGTTTTGTCAAGGGTCTCACATTGAATTTTGTTGCAGGTCCATGCCTCTGCTGCTCCGCATCGCTGCACCATGGCCTCTGCTGCTCCGCATCGCGGCTCCTCAGTCAAGCTCATGTGACGCCATCACCAGGACCCTCTGCCGGACATGCTCCACCTCCTTCGCCTCCAAACTTTTTAGGCTGCTGCTCCTGTGTCCATGGCATCCCGGAGAAGCAAGGTGTGTTTCTGCTACTCCCTACACTGCTTGATATTACTATTCCTCCATTCATAGCAAGAGATGTGCTGCTGCTACTTCTGTTGTTATGTCTTGCTTTAATTGCTAGCTTCAGTGTATTAACACGTTATTATATGCAGGGTTCTGCTGATTGTATTGTCAAAGTGGCTGGGCGCTATCATCTTCTTTTGCAGGTATCACCATGTAGTCATTATCCTTTTCAGAACAACTATTTTATTACTGTTCTCAGATCCCCATTGCCTAGGCATTATTCTCATATCTCTTCTTGCATTTTTCCCCATATATTATGAATTCTCAGGAGCCCACCACCGTGTCACTTTAGGGTGTTGTACTCTTTTCTTTTTTGTCTTGATTCTGGTAGAGGCCAAAAGAATTTGTGCTTGTTTTTAGTGGGGTGTGGACATATGCCTTTTATTTCTTGGCTGGACGTTGGTAGGAACCCTGCTGGGTTTGTTCCTTTTTGCCTGCAGGAAGGCTAGGTTTTGGTAAAGGAGCTGTGGCTTCTTATTCGTTTACTACTCTAGCTAGGTTCCAAGGAAGGGGCTCTTTGGAGCTATCTTATTTTGTTAGTTTGCTGTCCAGGGGAGCATTACATCTAGAAACATTTTTTTTCGAAGTATGCCTTTGTTGTCAAGGAGAGGTTTAGTCTTGAGGTCATATGCTAATTAGGAGTACCCTTGGAGTGCTTTGGTGCTTTGGTGTGCCCGTTTGATTGATGTATTAGGAAGTTTTGTTTGGGATGTGGTGATTGCTACACTTGGGTTAGTGTGCATATATGATCACAAAAATCATTCGAGTTAGAAAAGTATCATTCAAGTTCCTTCTATGCCAGATTTGGACTCTTTTCACCTTTAGCGTGCCGATAGTATTTCACCAACTTGATTTCTTTTAACTTCCAAATTTTGGCCTACAATTGATTTAATCATAATTTGTTGATTTTCATTGAAGGGGAGCCTTGGCGCAGTGGTAAAGCTGCTGCCTTGTGACCATGAGGTCATGGGTTCAAGTCCTGGAAACAGCCTCTTACAGAAATGTAGGGAAAGGCTGCGTACTATAGACCCAAAGTGGTCGGACCCTTCCCTGGACCCTGCGCAAGCGGGAGCTATATGCACCAGGTTGCCCTTTTTTTTGTTGATTTTCATTCTTAATTGGCTTGTGTAATTGCTGAAAAGGTAAACCAGGAAGCCTACTGTTTGTGTAATTGCTGAAACTGAAAGTTTTGGAGCCAAAATTGACCTTAGTAATAGAGTAGTTCTGTGTTTCTATAGGGACCATGCCAGAGGAACTAATTGTAAGAGCAAGCTGTGCACTACCATCTATCAATTGTGCACAGCTTGCTCTTACAATTAGGTTTACTTCATGTGTCTTGCTGTATTTAATTATGAGATGAATCTTCTTTTCATATTGGCCTACATTATATGATGGTGCCCCGTTATGGCTTCGGGATGTGGACAGTGCAAGTAGCAGCTCCGACGCAGGGGCGTGGGTGTGCGGTGTAGGAAGCGGTTCCTCGTTGGTTGGACGGCGTTCAGGCGCAACCCCAGCGCCCACTAAGTACTGCCTCGGCTACAACCTCCATCGGTGAACTCCATCTTCCGCCTACTCCTCTGCTTTGGCTACTGTTGGGACATGGCTGTGGCTATGTCGATGTGGTGCTGGTTGGTTGTTGCTCTATGCCCTACTCATGCATAGGGTTTGCAGGCTGTTCATGTTATAGTTGTTGTCATAGGAGCTCCCGCGATTCTCTGGTTTACATGTGGATGCCCTGATCCTATAGCTATGCTCATGGATTTGCTAAGTTGATCAGTGGCAGTGCTGATTTTCTATTTGCAAACTGCCAAATGATCTCTTGCTCATAGCCACATCTACATTTGTAGTGTGTAATTTGGTGTTGTCTGGGATGGCTGATCTACCACCACTTGAATGAGCTGATAGGTGATGCCACTGGAGCTGCTAGCCCTGCGGAGCTTTCTAGAGCATCCAGAAATAAGAGAAGGATGTCTCACCGACCCTCCTCAGAGCTCAGACGAATCCGGCCGTCGGATCGATTTCCTTGATGTGTTTCCGGTCGTTGGATCAAGCGGTGGGAGGAGCTGGGCCGTCGGATCAAGCCCGCACGACTGTGGCAATGAATAATTACACTCCGGGCTTGCCACCGTGTGTAAAACTGGGTGGTCGCCGAGGGCATTTTCGTTGTTTCACATGGTTGGACAGCCGGCCGGTCCGAGGCCGTTCTTGCTAGGGCGATGATGATTGACCATGGCTAAAATAAGTGTGCCTTTGAGCAATCGAGGCACCTGTGGATATCAAGTTGGATCCCCCTCTTGTCTCTAGAATCCTTTTTGATCATGTGATACTTATTGTTCTGTCCTTGGATGGTCATTCTTTTTGAGAGATAACCAGGACAGCTCCACTGTATAAACAGATTGATCTGGTGATAAGAGATGACGAGGGTAGGTTATATGATCGAGGGAAGGTGAATCTGAGCCCACCATGCAATGAACCCTGAACCTTTTTTATTTGTGTTTAAAGGTGTTGCTTATTTATGCTCCAGTGTTTATAGCCGTCTTATGTAAAGATTTCTTCTCTCATACCTTTATTGCATTGTTCTTGATCTTTTATTGTTTGATGTTGGTCCTTGATTTAATCTGGTTAAGATTTCTTCTCTCTCTTATGTAAATATTTCTTCTCTCTCATACCAATGTTTTGTCCATGTAGTAATAGATATATATTTACATGGAAAAGGGGGTATGCTCTAAACGTTTCCCAAAGGATTTTCAGAACAAGACAACTATTGATGAAAATGGTTTTGCTTTGTATAGGCGTCGTGAAAATGGGCGAAGATAGTTCTTATGGTGGCATCTTCTGGTGTTGCGGCTTTGCTGCTTGCTGGTGGTAGAACAACTGACTCTCGATTTAAAATAGCGTTGCAGATTGACCAGACTACTCTTTGTGACATCAAAAGAGGCACACATCTGTGTAATCTTTTGAAAGATACTTCTTTAATCATCTAGTATGTAGCACTTATCACAAACATTAGGTGTTTTGAATGTCTGGACAGAACTTTGTGTGATCTTTTGTCATTTGACGATCATTTGCTTGTTGATGTTCCGTTTGGTTTTCAATATAGCTAGCTATCGGATGGAGATTTTAGTTTTTGTAACACCCTGATCGGATGATTGTTGTAGGTCTGTAGGTAGAGTATGCATCCAATATACTAATGAGAATACTCAGATCACATGATTTGCAATGTTCATTTTAAATGGCGTCAAGTTGCACATTCTATTTATTTGGGAAATTGTCATTGATGCTTCTGTTGGGGATCAAAATTCTGATCTGTGCCTTTCTGTTTTCTAAGATGGTCTTTGTGTTCTTGTGTTCTAGCTTGCATGCCTAGCAGTTTACTTCTCACGCTGCTTTGATTTATGGCCAGTGGATTACTAAAGAAGAGGAACTCATGTTAGTTTTCAGCATTTATGACCAGTGGATTAGTAAAGAAAAGGAACTTGTGTTTGCTTTCAGCTTTGCAGAGCTTCAGATATGTTTCTGAGTTAAATTTAGTCTTTCAATTGTTAGCGGACCATGGCATCTTAAACCTTGGGCCTTGGTTTCCTTGTTGTTAAATGTTAACCGAACTAACAATTACTGAAAAATGGCTTTAAGGAGCGTTCCAGTGCACAGTGAAAATACAGCAGTGTCCCAATTTATAGGAATTATAGGGGCTGTTTGGATGGTGGCCGACGGTTGCCAAACCAAAATTTTCGCTTGGTTGACAGTATTATAAGAAGTTTTTCTGTTTGTCTCGGCTTGTTTTTGCTTGATAAGTGACCGGTTTGGGTTTGACGAATAGTTGTACTATGAGCAGTATATACGGAATGTGGATCTCTGGGTTGTTGTGATAGCTATTGGATTGGGTACTGTCGCATCTCAGGTTCAGATGTTTTGGATGTTTGGCTGATCCGACGCTATTAGTTTCGGCTCATCTTTGCTCCAACAATTGGCAGTATATAACGCCCTCACCTCTGCTTATCTGACCTAACTGATTTTATCTTTCTTGCACTCAAGATTCATTGGTGCGTGCTCCCCCTGTTACTCGACGCTTAGAAGAAGGAGAGGCATGGTCTCCACCAAAAACAGAGGAGGAAGAAGTAAGATGCTGCTAGCCCCCCGTGGCCTGTTGCGTCTCCAATCAGTGCTTGCAACAGGGGAGCCACATCCCTGGCCTCTCCATGCCTCCCCAAGCGCCAACCTATAGGCTACAACAACAAGGTGATGCGGGCCCCTACTCGGTAAAAATAGGTTCAGGAGGTGTTTATCCTATGATTCAGTAACTTGCGTTCTAATCTTATTTGTCTTCTCATTGGGCATGGTGTCTTTAGGTTATCAAAGGGAATTGTGTATGGCTGTTGACAATCCAGATTGTGGGCGGCTAAGAGGTTAAAATTACTCATGAACATTTCTGCTTATAAATAATATAATAACGTAGTAGTAGCCCCTCCTACTTAATTTTGTTACTATATGCATCAAGCAATAGTAACTACAAAAACCTTTCCATGCATCAAGCAATAGTAGCCAGCTGATTGTTTACATATGCATCAAGCAATAGTTGGTACTCGCTGATTACATTAATGGTAACTACAAAAACCTTTCCATGCTCAGCATTATCGGCGACCTCTCTGATTTGGAGTTGTACTTCGTTATTGTGAAAGGTTTTCTGGGCGTCCGATCAAGATCTGGAGAAAGATGGGCCATTGGATCTGGGATGAGCACTGCTGCAATGAACAGTTACTGCCTCAGTGCGCTGCCTTTTACTTCATTTTTTTGGTCTGGCGTCGCTGGCGTGTGGGTCCGCTCGCGGGTGGGCCGCGTTTGTCAGCGACCGTGGCTTGGATATGGCCCGGCCGCCCCGTCGCGCGCACCGACGGGTAAAGATCTCATGCTACCGCTCGTAATATCCTGCGCCCGCTGAGGGTACATTAGTAATTTCGCATCCAGGCCTCGTGCGTGTCGTGCAGTGGTTCGCCCCGTGCGGCTATGGGGTGGGGAAGGGCAGCGCCTTGCCCTTTCGTGCTCATTCATCCCCTTCTTCTCCTTCCCTCTGGATTCTTCTACTAGCCAGCCATCAGGAGCTCCTGGTGCTCCTGGATCTGGATGTGCTATACATCACCTCCTCACCTCTTGGCTGCTTCGGTGCATGTGGCATCCGTGCTCATCGGTGGGACGGTGCAAGGCGCAACTCCGATGCAGTGGTGTGTATGTGCGGTGTAGGAAGCGGTTCCTCGCCGGCTGGACGGCGTCCAGGCACAACCCCACGTCCACTGAGTAATGCATCGGCTACAACCTCCCTCAGTGAGCCCCATCTCCCTCCCGCTCTGCTTCGGCTACTATATGGGACATGGACAGGGCTATGATGATCAGTTATGGCTTATATAGGCATGCTCTCGAGCAATCGAGGCACTTATGGGTATTAATTTGGATCCCCCCTCGTTTCTTTGAGCCATTTTTTGATCACGTTTTTATTTTAGTGACTCTGTCCTTGGATGGTCATTTCTGATGATTGATAACCAAGGCAGTTTCACATGACCCACCGGTTGGAAGCCATTCTTGCTTGGGTGATGATGATTAACCGTGGTTGAAATAAATGTGCCTTTGAGCAATCGAGAAACCTGTGGGTATCAAGTTGGATCCTCCCTCTTGTCTCTAGAATCCTTTTTGATCTTGTGATACTTATTGTTCTGTCCTTGGATGGTCATTCTTATTGAGTGATAACCAGGACAACTCCAATGTATAAATAGATTGATCTGGTGATAAGAGATGACGGGGGTAGGTTATGTGATCGAGGAAAGGCAAATCTGAGCCCACTATGCATTGAACCCTGAACCCTTTTTATTTGTGTTTAAAGGTGTTGCTTATTTATTCTCCAGTGTTTATAGCCATCTTATGTAAATATTTCTTCTCTTTGATACCTTTATTGCGTATGAGTTGTTTTTTCATCTTTTATTGTTTGTTGTTGGTCCTTGATTTAATCTGGTTAAGAGTAAGTTGCACTTTGTTATTATGGGATAAACGATGGTTTGGCAATGCTATTGGTTCTTCATGAGTTCAGAGGAGGATTTCTGATATTATTTTATTGTTAAATAGTCATGATAGTAAGATTCTTGTATCTGTTCGCCGTGAGGAGCAATGGGGCATTGCACGCTTATGTGTACTGCTACCTGATTATGGTTGGTCTTTTGTATAAAGGCCTTGCTATAATTTTTATAGTCCTTCTTCCCTAAGGTGTATTATGAATGTTTTTCCGAGCTATGGAATGTATTCCTAATCCTGATCTATAGAACTGCCTTTCTGAACTTGATGTCTAAGTTCTACTGGACAATGCTTATTTGGATAGACGCTCATGGGTTAAGTTATTTGATGCATTGCTTTCACTATCAAATTGTTCGCTACTTTGAGGATTTGGCTGCATACTGTATTGTTTTGTATTTGGTGGACTGGACCAAGAGCGCACAGAGGGAGATCTTCTCTGCCGCACTGACAACAGCAATAGAGAAAATCCAGTCCACGGTGCCACCAATGAGAAAGGTAAACACAAGCTTTTGGAATATGGATTTTCAGAACATAGTCAAATTTTCGTCCATCCCGGTAACTTGCTCTAGCGTTCTTCCTTTGTGCTGTGGATTATCAGAACATAGTCAAATTCTGTGACACACACACAACCAAGACATACCATTGGACTGTACAGGAATAATGGGATGCCGTCATTTGTTACTCGACCTAGCCTTGCTGCTTGAGCAAGTTGCCCCTGGTAAGCTTGTTTCTCTTCCTCGTTAGATTTGTATGCGTAATGCTGCCCTGCGAGACAAATTTATCCGTGATGCATGTCAGATCTATCCTCTCTTCGTCATATACTTACTGTACTAGATTAAATAAATGTGGGGTTCAAGCACACAACTAGACTGTACTGTAGCTTTGAACAAAGTGATGGATGCGTATTTTTGTGTAGCTCTGGACAGAGCCCAGACATTGGTTGCATTACATGCGATTAAATAAATGTGGGGTTCAAGCACACAACTAGACTGTACTGTAGCTTTGAACAAAGTGATGGATGCGTATTTTTGTGTAGCTCTGGACAGACATTTTGGTTGCATTCCATGCTTTATATTTATCAAAATGATTATGACATGGCTCATTTCAGTCGTCATGTGTGGTTGCTAGGTTTGGTTCCCTGATGCGCACCGGTGGTGCGCGATAGAGTGTGCACGGGGGATTCTTCTTCCACTCTGATGCCTCCCGCCCTGCCCCTCCGGTGGCATCAGTTCCTCTTTCAGTTCTGCATCTCTGCTGGTAAACCCCTGGTTCCCTCTCTGCTGTCTATGTTGACCGGAAAACATCAAATGTGGACAAGTGGCACTAGAGTGTGTTCTGTCTAGATTCTTATGTTTTTTGGGAACGGACTAAACTAAGCTGCAGTTTTACATGCAAATATTTGAAGAAAATCATATTATGTCTCTTATGTGATCTCAGAGCACTTTTACCTTCATTTTGAAAATGCATTTGTCTTTATATGTGTTGTATAAAAGGAATACATGAAGGCACAAGCAATCAAAAAATACATTACCGATATCACATAAGAGACATGATTTGATTTTTTGAAATATAAATAGAAGATAAAGTCCATATCACTTTTTCAGCCCCATTCAAAGCCTGAGCGATCTATAATTTTACAGTATACACACCCCCAAAATATAGAAAAAAAAGTATGGAAATGTCTCTTAAATTGTAAGCCTAATGCTAGGAAAATAGACTTATATCATTTTTTTCAACTTCTCCAGGTTGGTCGGCCGGTGCGGCGCAAATCTGGTTCGACGAGGTCGTTGACGACCTGCTGCGGGAGTGGGACAATGGGATCAGCTCCGGGAGGTCCGGGGCACGCTGTTGCCGCTCGTGTAGCAGAAGTCTAACTGCTCCGAGGTGATGATTTCCCTGGTTATTACTCACTCGGTGATGTTCTGAACCACAATGGTGTTGTTGCCTCGACAATGAGTTCCTCAACTTACGTGACTGATGAGCTGGGGCGTGAAGATCATGGCTCTTATGATTTGTATACAGACCTTACTACTGTATTGTACTGGGGTAGAATGCCTCTATGAAGGTGTTTTGACCCTCTATGAATGCTTATTTTTATGTTGTACATTATTTGTAGTCGGATTGTGCCTGTCCAAAATTGCTGGTATGTGGTTACTGTAAGATATAGTACGTGTTAATCGTTAGATTCAATATGATGCTAATTCCCCTGTGCGTGACACTTGATTATGTTGTGTATAATTTTTCCTTGCACACATTTAGGATATATAAATTAGATCGGTTGATACATGAAGAACTCTTCTCTATGATGAACTGTCATGCAGGCATCACTCTGGGTAATTTCTGAAACAAATTGATATACACTAATTCAGTACCATTTGGCTAAAACGATAGAGAAATTCTTAACGATTGAGATACACTTATGTATTGTATATAAATGACCGCTCTAATCTTAATCTATTGAACAATGCTGCTTTTGGTTTATTTCTTTCTGTCGAGCCTGCTTACTTTATTTGAACAATTCATGAGTTCAAATATTTGATGAATTACTTTTCGTGCCAAACAATGCACATTATATTGTTCGGATTTTGCGGCTCAAATGATTATTCATATTTGGTTGCCTGTCATTTGGTGGGCAACGCGTGGCAAGCCGCGTCATCAAAGCATCGATTCTTACTAACTTAGCATTACGGACTTGATCAAAACGTTGGAACCGGCACCCTTGCGCCAATGCGCGATCCCGATCTAGTATTCATCAGCCCCGAGTTGACCTACCATCAGGCAAAATGGGGAGAAGTGATCCCACGGGTGCCATCGCTAGCAGCACCAAGGTGTCGTGGCCGGAGATGGTGGGCTGGTCGGAGCACGATGATCGGTCCAGGTCCGCAGCGAGAGGCCTAGCATTTCGATCTCCTTCTACATACATGGCATGGGGCCCTAGACGTCGAACACGGCAACTGGCGCCATTGTCCAGACACCTGTCATCGGCTAGCGTACAAGTCATGCACTCCCAGTGCGTGCACGGATACGTACAATAGTATCATATTTGCCTTGTCCACACTTCTTTCTTGTCCTTGAAAATTCTTGATCAATCGGCTTATGGTCATTTAGTCTAGGAGATTAACCACCTTACAGTTGTTTTCACGGGTATTTAGGAGAAGTGATTGTTTTCTCCGGCGTTTTAGGTGGATACGAGAGTTTTTCAGCGTTTCAACAAACACTACAAGGATCCGGGTCTATTGCAACAAAATCATTTGTTGCAATACATGTTGTTTCATGGTGATAAGTATTGATAAATCAAGGGGAAAAACAGGAGCACTGTAGAGAATATCGTTGCAATATCTTGTCCTTTTTGGCAACACTAGAGGATTGTTGCATTATGTTGTATGTACTATCATGAATGCTCAATTTGTCGCAATATGTAATAGTTATTTCAATGCAATGAAGATGAGGCAAAAAGTCACCCTATTACAACCAATACATGCTTTGTTGCAATACGAAGCCATGTTTTTTGCAACAATATCTATGACAAGCGCCACAAGTCCGAATTGTTGCAATATATGTCTTAATATTAGCACAAAGATGTACTTTGTTGTAATACCTAGCCTTTATTACAACAAGATGACCCATTCATGCAACGGGACGAAGCTGTCGCAATAGCACTACCATATTACATCGCCGATGCAGCTTGTGGCAATACATGGCTTCTATTGCAACAAAATAAGTACTTAGCACGATGAAACGAAATTGTGGTAATATGTAGATCCTATTACCACGAACCGGAATTTTGTGGTAACATAGCATTTTATTGCAACAAAAGATAGTTGTAGCAATAATTTTTGTTGCAATAGACCAGAATCCTTGTACTGAAAGGCATAGGGCTGCGTTGAACATTGGCGGTCCACTGCCCAAGAGCACTGTAGTGCTGCTGTACAGGCCAACTGTTTTCAAAATAAAAAATGTGGGACGAGGGGGAGGGGTATCGGTGTCAACACTGACGAGCAACGGAACATGATTAGAACAAATCGAGTTAGTGAAGAGACGTTGGACTCTAGAAAGGTTGTCCTAGGCAGTGTTGACAAAGATCCAATGAATTCATTCTAGAGTGGTTGGTCGTGCTTATTAGACCAGATCAACAGGGTTAGGTCAATGAGGGCAGTAGCGCATAAAGTTTTTGTTAAACATGCCTAGCTCGACCTGTCGGAACGTGTTGGTGTTCTTTTTACCTAGCTCACGCATGAGATTAACATCGCCTAGGATGATCCATGTTGGGTCGGAGGAGGAGCGCAGCCGGCAAGATCATTTATGAAATCTATTTTGAGATGATGTTCAATCGGAGCGTAGACAGTTGTAAAAAGCAGGAGTGCAACTATGGCTAGGCAAGTTGCCGAGATGGTATGCGTGTAGGTCGTAGTGTTGGTTGAGGAGCCATCGGTGTTTGTTTGAGAGACTAGATTGAGGCATTTTGGGAGGAAATTGTTTTTCTTATGGAGATGCTAAATACTAAGCTTCGTTTCTTACGAAAAAAAGGCATCCATATTGATATTGATGAGTTATGAGAGTAGGCCTACATACTTTTGCAAATGCCCTAACCCTCTAACGTTCCAATAGCAAAAGGAAAGGTTAACCGAGTTCATTTGGACACGATAAATACCGGAGATAAGGAAAATAACGGTGGCAGATAAGCTGAAGATGATCGAACAAAGTGCTAAAAAGAGGTTTAGGGAACAGGCGGCGACAACCAAACGCAATTGATCCGAAATGAACACTAAGAAGATAATGTAGGTCGCGCAGCGGCAGTGATTGTAGTAAAGGGTACAGCCACAACAGATTTATGTAAAAAAGCATGCCCTGGGCGAGGGAGGATGTGGTCACCATGGCGACGTAGTGGATCTCTGGGAGGGTGAGGTCACATCTCTCAGTTCAGCAAGCTCAGCGACATCCTTGTCGGAGGCACCTCAAAGAGTGGCAATCTTTGCCAGGGCATCGACGTCATCGACCGGCTCCTCTACGACGTGAGCCCCGAGATGTCCAACGCACTTCTGTTAGAAAAAACAATGTCCAACGCACAACCTCTTCGAAGGCTTGGCTGAGATAAAAGCGGCATGCCTTGAAGCACATTGCCTTGAGGGTCCTGGAGACGAAATTTGGCTCCTCTAGCTTGCCAGACAATTGCTGAGGTGGAGGCGCTGCCCAATGTCGGTGATGCACTTGTTGAGGCCAAACTACTTGTGAATCGTTGCCTCATGGGGCTCAGAGGAGGAAGATGGGATCGCCCAATCTGTGGATTTGATAGATGGGTAACCGACATGTGGGTTGTAAATAACAGGACTTGGAGGGGGGTGAATTGCCTGAGGAGCACAGGTCAGGAGTGTGTCTCCCATGATTGAGAGTCCAGTGAAGAAGTTTGAAACCTCGATGTGATCGAGATGTACTAAGGAAAACCACTGTGCATGGTGTGCCAGCTTATCTATGAAGGGTGTGGCTAGATCTTAGTCAACTGAGACTTAATCAAGTCTTAGTCAAGTGACACAACATACAAAGAAGAAGAAAAAAAATGCATGGATTGGATCTTCACGTAAGAACTCACGAATATAGCATCGACGGTGACTTCGCTAAGTCTCGGTCGACTGAGATTTACCAATCCCAATCTACGAAACAGAGTTGCGCAAAACATGAAAAAAAAACAAGAGGCCAGTTTTATGTGGCGCATGTTGTAAATTTTGTTGCCACAAATCCGTAGTAACACAGTCTCTTTTCTTGACACGTGTGTGCTCAGGTGCGATTTTGCCACATCTTCAAGGATACATTATTGCTT
>NC_041388.1:612466483-612481640 GCF_002162155.2 Triticum dicoccoides | reverse complement strand
TCAATAGAGTACAATGCAGATGCATGCCCACATACACAAACACATATACTTCTCCCTATGAATACATGCATGGATACTCTACCACTATGAGTAACTCCGCGATACTTGAGATTGATGAGCTCATCACAGGTTCCTTCATAGTCGACCGGAATATCTCCTTTGATTTAGCGGACATCACGGAAAAGACTGAATAAATCCAGAAAAATACAAGCATCAATACCAAGTCTAAGGCTTGAACTCTGGTGGGTTTGTTCCACCACAAAAAACTTGACCATTCTGCAATAGGTCGGGCACTCGTCATATAGGACGAGTGCTCGATTTGCAGCTAGTGTCTTCCAAAGCCATAGTGCCGGCAGATCCTGTGCAACAAAATGCAGCTTTTCGAGCACAACTCGCTCCTCATCTCTACATGCGTGCTTTGTGAACCAATTGAGTAGCATCCACGTAGCAAATCAAGCATGCCCAGGCGATAGATTCTGAGCACTCAGACCAGGCTAATCTCTCGGCTGAACGGACCCCGACAATGCAAGGCAAACACCCCTCTTTAACTGTGCATGTTAAAGATGTTTTCACGATGCCACTCGATCCAAACTCGTGCTTCATTGCCACATTCTCATCAATCAAATACTTGTTTTGTTCGGACGCTGAAACTAACCTAGGAGGTGTGGGATTAAGCTCACAAACATTGCTAATCACGGGTTGCAAGAATCTTGGGTGTGCGTGCGTGACTACGCATGAAGTGACTTCTAGGCAGGAACTGCAAGGATGACACTACTATATATTACTGGTGATTAGGACCCACGGTAATAAGCATGCACGTGATGAAGTTATCTTGGAGTCTGTCTCTTCCATGTCGATGGATTTAAGCACATTCACAATTACGAACGGTGATAGGTGACCAATAGAAAAAATCAATAAATTTTACTAATTTTCCTTGGTGGAACCTACCATTTTCATGATCAGGGTCGGCCCGAGCTATTTCAATCTTGAGTGAAATATGATTCCACATTACGGGTTAGCTAAAAGCTGGTGCGACCAAATATCAACAACGTCGTGTAGACACTTTTTACACAACGGAAGGATCATGAACCTAGCCTTTGAATCATTCAGTGCACACAAATAATTTATTCATGTGAAGCTCAATATTTGGAGGCAAAATAACATGCAAAGAGAAACCGACTTATGTTGTTGAATCCCATCATCGATTAAATAACAACATGATGAACTTACAACTTAATTTAAATCACCAAAAAGAAGCAAACACATTCGGTATATGGATCGGGGCACCTATTCAATGCATTGAACAAGGTAGCAACACAAGTACCCCAACATATCTTGAACTATCACTAGTAGGAAACAGGGCTTTGGTCCTGGCCAGATCAGAGCATTAGTAACGATCGTGTTACGAACCGGGTCTAATGGGTGCATCAGTCCCAGTTCGAGCGGCCAGGGCGCCGGCCGGGCCTCGGCAGGCACCAGTCCCGGTTCGTCTGACCTCTTTCTTCCCAGTTCCAGACACGAACTGGGACTAAAGGGCCTCGCTCCTGGCGCAGCCCCTTTAGTCCCGGTTGGTGGCTGGAACCGGACTAAAGGTCAGTCTTCTATCCCGGTTCTGGCCATCAACCGGGACTAAAGGTCAGTCTTCTTTCCCCTACCTGCTCACTCCTCTGTTTTTTGGCCGGTCGGCGTGTGGGAGGTGTGTGTTGCTCTGCTCGGCCATTTCTTCGAACATCTCGCCTGCGGTGGAAGCAGCGTCCTTGAACGGCATCGCCGGGGAACCTCTTGTCGAGGCGGAGGGAGTGGATGAAGGCGCCGACCTTTTTGTAGAAACCTTCTTGTGCTTCACGCCCGAAACCTTGCCCACCTTCTCCGCCGGCGGCCGGGCAGATCACGCAGCAGCGGCGGCGCCCGGTGTGCGTGCCTTCCCGGCGGGGCCAGCCGGATTCCGGCCCTGCACAACCACGTTGCCCTGTCGCTTGCAGGCAGGCGCGGTGGTGCCTTGAGCGACGGCGGGGGCGACGTGGCCGGCGACGAGATCCGCCGGAGGGGATTGCACACGCGCGACCTCGACGGTGATGGCGGACGGCTCGGAGACTTCCATGACGGCGAAGAACGGGCGGGGAATGTGGACATGAGCGTGCGGTGGCGGGGCAATGGTGGCCGAGGGGAGGGGGCGAGAACGGCCGTGAAGAAATTTCCCTCGCGCCAAATCTCGCTGCAGATAGGGACGAGCTCGGGTCGGCCCCCATCCCGTGAATCTAAAGGTTGAGGGCAAATTTTTGCCACTCCCCACAAAAAAAATTACGGGTCGGACGCGTTTGCGGGGTCTGATCGGGAAACATTTTTCACGCTGACTCGTATTTTGACGGTTATTTTGGGGGTCGCGGCTTTTTTGGAGGTCTTCTAGAGATGCTCTAAGCACAACCTTGCAAAGACAATATAATCCCTATGTTTCTAAATATAAATCCTTATAGAGATTTTTTTAATATGGACTATTTACAGAGCAAATGAGTGAATCTACACTCTAAAATACGCTTATATATATATTCATATGTAGTCCGTATTAAAATCTTTAAAAAGACGTATATTTGGAAACGAAAGAGTCTATGGCTAGTGGCCAGGGATTCTGTGAGGTACTCCCTTCGTTCC
This sequence comes from Triticum dicoccoides, assembly GCF_002162155.2. NCBI lineage: Eukaryota > Viridiplantae > Streptophyta > Magnoliopsida > Poales > Poaceae > Triticum > Triticum dicoccoides. Next base: position 612,478,991 of record NC_041388.1, on the reverse strand, counting down.
GAATTACTTGTCGCATGTATGGATGCATCTAGATATATTTTACTTCTACATACATCCATTTTTGTGACAAGTAATTTGAAACGGAGGGAGTAGTAGTGAAGTGCGTACGGCGAAGTTAGTTTCAGCCTCTCGCTGCCACATTGATGAATCAAAGTATGTAGGCTGCAATTGTGAATGATGATAGGTGGGTTGGGTAAGGGCATCTCCAATGGTTGTAAGGTAGTTGTTGCTAGACTTTGTCACATATAATTTTTTATGATGCATGTGTCATACAATAAATAAGGGAAGAGAGAAAGGTTGTATGTACATGAATTAACACCCGTTGCACAAGCTCCAATGTAGAATGAGAGAGCACCTTGTTTATTATCTCATATCCTATTGGACATACTAGATACAACCCATTGGAGTTATTGTATGTTAAGGTGTTGATTGATGACATGACATATTTTACCAACAAGCCGGACGCAGGCGTCGTGGCCGGAGGTGGTCGGCTGGCTGACGCGGGACGCAGCGCTCCATTTCAGCAAGGACAGGCCTGACGTCTCCGTATCTTTCTACATAGATGAAGGAAATATGCCCTAGAGGCAATAATAAAGTTATTATTTATTTCCTTATGTCATGATAAATGTTATTATTCATGCTAGAATTTTATTAACCAGAAACATAATACATGTGTGAATACATAGACAAACAAAGTGTCACTAGTATGCCTCTACTTGACTAGCTCGTTGACCAAAGATGGTTATGTTTCCTAACCATAGACATGAGTTGTCATTTGATAAACGGGATCACATCATTAGAAGAATGATGTGATTGACTTGATCCATTCCGTTAGCTTAGCACTTCATCGTTTTAGTTTAGTGCTATTGCTTTCTTCATGACTTATAGATGTTTCTATAACTATGAGATTATGCAACTCCCGGTTACCGAAGGAACACTTTGTATGCTACCAAATGGCACAACGTAACTGCGTGATTATAAAGGTGCTCTCATTACAAGGAAAAACCTTATACACAAAATCTTAGCAGCAGCGATATTTAAAAACAAACGCTACTGCTAATTAGCAGTAGCGAGCTTCAGAAGACCGCACTACTAATAGCCCAGTAGCAGTAGCGCTCTAGGTGAAACAAGCGCTACTACTACAATTGCCACGGTGTTGCCTCCATGCTAGATATAGTAGTAGTGCCCTTCTCCTGGACGCGCTCCTGCTAAAGTACTTAGTAGCAGCGTTTTTTTTAAAACTCGCTACTGCTAAGTAGCATCCCCTCCTGCAACTAATTAAGTTTAGTCCCATACTGCTAAGCTGTAACGCCCTCGATGCGGCTATATCTCCCACGTGTCGAAGCACGACTTAGAGGCATAACCGCATTGAAAGCAATGTCACAAGTGAGATAATCTTTGCAAACAACCCATGTAATACATAAAGGGAAAGAGATACATAGTTGGCTTACAATCGCCACTTCACACAATTACAAGAATAAAGCATTACATCATCCAGATACAATCAAGGTCCGACTACGGAACAAAAATAAAAGAAGACTACCCCAAATGCTAGACAGATCCCCGATCGACCCCAACTGGGCTCCACTACTAATCAACTGGAAACGGAAACAACACAACGAACATGATCTTCATCGAGCTCCTCCTTGAGCTTGGTTGCGTCACCTGCACGGTATCATCGGCACCTGCAAGCTGGTTTTGGAAGTATCTGTGAGTCACGGGGACTCAGCAATCTCACACCCTCGCGATCAAGACTATTTAAGCTTATAGGAAGCGTAAAAGTATGACGTGGAGCTGCAGCAAGCGACTAGCATATATGGTGGCTAACATACGCAAATGAGAGCAAGAAGAGAAGGCAAAAGCACGGTCGAACAACTATGATCAAGAAGTGATCCTAAAACAACCTACGTCAAACATAACTCCAACACCGTGTTCACTTCCCGGACTCTGCCCAGAAGAGACCATCACGGTTACATACGCGGTTGATGTATTTTAATTAAGATAAACTTCAGGTTTTCTACAACCAGACATTAACAAATTCCCATCTGCCCATAACCGCGGGCACGGCTTTCGAAAGTTCAAATCTCTGCATGGATGTCCCAACTTAGCCCATCACAAGCTCTCACGGTCAACGAAGGATATTCCTTCTCCCAAGACAACCCGATCAGACTCGGAATCCCGGTTACAAGACATTTCGACAATGGTAAAACAAGACCAGCAAAACCACTCAGATGTGTTGAAAAATCCCGATAGGAGCTGCACATATCTCGTTCTCAGGGCACACCGGATGAGCAAGACGTCGGGTAGGCCAGCCCAGTGTTGCCCCTGGTAGCTCCGGACATCACTCAGTTTGGACCAATGCTTAGAGAAGCACTGGCCCGGGGGGGTTAAAATAAAGATGACCCTTGGGCTGGCCTAACCCAAGGGAAAAAGAGGCTAGGTGGTGAATGGTAAAACCAATGTTGGGCCTTGCTGGAGGACTTTTATTCAAGGCAAACTGTCAAGGGGTTCCCATTATAACCCAACCATGTAAGGAACGCAAAATCCGGGAACATAACACCGATATGACAGAAACTAGGGCGGCAAGAGTGGAACAAAACACCAGGCATAAGGCCGAACCTTCCACCATTTACCAAGTATATAGATGCATTAATTAAATAAGAGATATTGTGATATCCCAACAACATATCCATGTTCCAACGTGGAACAAACCCCAATCTTCACCTGCAACTAACAACTCTATAAGAGGGGATGAGCAAAGCGGTAACATAGCCAAACAACGGTTTGCTAGGACAAGGTGGGTTAGAGGTTTGGCGTAAAAATATGGGAGGCATGATAAGCAAGTGGTAGGTATCGCAGCATAGGCATAGCAAAAGAGCGAGCATCTAGCAAGCAAAGATAGAAGTGATTTCGATGGTATGGTCATCTTGCCTGAAATCCCGCAAGGAAGAAGAACGAGTCCATGAAGAAGACAAACGGACGCAGACGAACGGGTCCTCACAAACGCGATGTTATCGTAACCAACCCGAAGAAGCAACACCGGAAAGAAGCACACAACATAGTAAACAAACCACACATGAACATGGCATGATATGCGGGATGCGATATGTGATGCATATGCATGATTTGGAAAGGAATGATTGAACCTGGCCTCAATTTGGAAATCCAAGAGTGCCACTGGAATTAAAGTTGATTTCGGTTGAAATCAATATAAAAATCACCGGAATCGGATGCACGGTTTGGAAATGGCAAGCAAAACAAATATATCACCGATCTGCGATTAACAGCAAGTAGCCTCCTAAATGCATCAAGATAAATAAGCTACTGCACTCAAACATGGCAACAAAATACATGGCAGGGATGCACTCATGATGCTTGACAAAAGATGAACACTGAGCTACGGCTAATTCACTCATTAACAGGTTCAAACAAGCATGGCAAAAGTGCAAAAGATAACAGGTTACAGACTTTGTGAAATTAACATGTCAGGAATTTATCATCAGGAAGCAATCTTTAGAGCATGAAAACTACATGCTACAAGAACATATCATGGCAAAGCAAGGCATGGCATGAAGCTACTCAAAGCATATAACAAAAGTCCCTTAGTGACCATCAGCCAAAAGGGATCAGAAAATACAATTGCAAGCATGTGAACATAGCAAAAAACATAAACAGATTCAGAATTAGTGAAAAACTGGAGCATGGCAAAATAGTTAGCAAGTAGGCATGTTTACGAGCTCGATGCACTCACCACGAGGCATTGCATGACAAACTAAGCATACACCCATCAAGTAGACATGGCATAGAAGCTAGAAACGGCAAGAACAACAACATAGCATGCACGGATCAACAACAACAAGCTTGGCAAAATCGCTAAACATGTTAACAATCTGCCAGGGACATTTTATAACAAAAGTACAGCTCAATTTACTTAAGCTAGGTTGCTCCATAATTGCAAACAAAGACATGAATGGATAGAGCACAACAATATCTACAAAACATCCTGAATGATCATGCTCAAAAGAGGCACAGATCACTAGGAAACAACATGAACATATGGCATAAAAATAATGACAGGGCAAGGACTTGGTGAAATTCCGAGTCCCTGAAATCAGCATCATTGAGTAAGCTACTTTGCATGCTTGTGCTAGTCACCACAAGGATCACAAAAATACATGGCATACACCTCTGTAAAGATGGCATGGTATTCTACAAAACACATATAGAGCTCAAGATCATAGCATGCACACATTAATCATGGCAAAGATGACAAAAGAGCATTTGCTGAAACAGATCTGAAACTATCATCACATAGCCCTCTTCCAACAGCGTTTCGGGCACCAAGATGAGCTTAAATGAAAATGATGCTATGAGATGAAATGATGTACTCTTTGAGGCAAACATTTTGATATGCTACACACACGAATCGGAGTAACGGTGACAGAGTTATGAGCTGATGAAAAATGCACAAAAACTAGGGTTAGGAAGGAAAAGTCAACCCGAGGTGGATCTAGATCTGGCATGGATTTCGAAGTTCGTCGCTGTTCCTGTAGCCGGTCGGAGTCTTGCAGGAGGAGAGGAGAGGCTGGCCGGAGCTGCAAGGGGGGCGGCCGGTGGAGGTCGCCGGAGCACGTCGGTCGAGGAGGAGGATGACGGCGGTGGTGGCAGCGCCGGGTGGAGAGGCGGCGGCGGTGATGGCGAGCACAGTGCGGTGGCGGGGCTGAAGCGGCTCGGTGGCGGCGCGGGAGCCGAACGGCGGCGCGGGCGCGAGCGCCTCGGGCGGTGACGGGATCTGGCAGGCGTGGGACACGTGGCGCGTTGCCACTGGCCAGGAGCTGCGGCGGGATTTTGTCCGGCGGGCGCAGACATGTCCGGCGGCGTGCGGGGGGGGGGGATTTTAGGGTTTCATCTGCGGAAATTTTGGAGGGGATCATATATATATAGGTAGAGGGAGCTAGGAGACTCCAAATGAGGTGCGGTTTTTGGCCACGTGATCGTGATCGAACGATCGAGATTATGGAGGGGGTTTTGGGCCACTTTGGAGGGGTGTTGGGCTGCAATACACACGAAGCATTTTCGGTCCCTCGGTTAACTGTTGGAGTATCAAACGAAGTCCAAATGGCACGAAACTTGATAGGCGGTCTACCGGTGGTAAACCAAGGCCGCATGACAAGTCTCGGTCCAATCCGAAAACTTTTAATACACGCACACGAAAAGAGGTAGAAAGGGACACCGGAGGACATAGGAGCGCCGGATTGCAAAACGGACAACGGGGAAAATGCTCGAATGCATGAGACGAACACGTATGCAAATGCAATGCACATGATGACATGATATGAGATGCATGACACGCTAGCAGTGACAAGGCAACAACAGCGAATAACTGGAAGACACCTGGCACATCGGTCTCGGGGCGTCACAACACTCCACCACTACGAGAGGATCTCATCCCGAGATCTAGAATGGCACCGGAGGGAAAAACGGAAGAGAAAGAGAAGAGGTAAAACTAAGTTGCTTCTCTGACAAACGAGTGAAACCAAAGAACCTTGAAAAGGTTAAACCAATTCGACAAAAGAATGCAACGGAGATGAACGAAGTTGAAAACACTCCGTTAGAAAAGAGGAACAAGGAACATCACGAGAAACCCTGTAGGTTGAAAGGCATGAGAAAAAGGGTTGCAATGGACAAGAAGTACAACCAAGCACTCCGGTAGAAACGAGATGCAAGACTTGAAAAGGCAAAAAGGACTTGAGTAGAGGACTCAACACTCCGGTTAAAAGGAGAAGCAAATGAATGAACATGATCCTGACAAGAACAACAAGAAGGGTTTAAGAGAGCAACAACACAATGCCTCCGAAACGAAAGGATAGAAGATGGATAATTGAAATAAAAGAATGGAGAAGGAAAGGACAACTTCTGCCACAAAAGAGCTTGAAAAGGCATCTTTAGGAGAAGGGTCGAATGAAGTTGTTGGAAAACCAATAACGAAAAAGGATAAGCTTGATATGGGCTTATGGAGAACATCTCACAACTATGAGGTGACACCCTTCCACTCACGGGAAAAGAATTGGATTGATATGAACAAGGAGACGAGAAAATATTTCACCGGGAGGGTGGATGAAGAACTTGGTTCATATATAAGCACCACAAAAGTAGCAATCCTTAGGGAAAGCTTCAGGTGAAATATAACCCAAGATAATTCCAACGAAGAGGTTGATGGATTTAAAATATCTCATCCTTAACCACATGTGAATCATGAAACGTGAACTCAGATTATCAAGAATAACATAATACCACCTCAAAAGATAAGGTAAAAAGAATTGCACTTTGGATTGCGAGAAGAAGAAAACTTGAAGTATATCTTGGCGGATCATAGCTTCAAGAGATATCTTGAAGAACAATTGAAGAATGAAAAGAATCCTTGACGAACCACCATGAGGAACTCCGGTAATAAAAGGATGATCAAACTAAAGGAAAGAGAAGTTGAAAACACAAGGTGAATCCTTGTAATGGTTAGATGGATCTCCGTGGTGAAATAATTGAAAAAGGTTGGAACTCCGGGAAAAGAAAGATAAAACATCTCGAACCGAGAATTTGATGGACCTCCGGAATAAGGAATTGAGTTCACTCGATGAAACAAGAATATGAATTACATTATGATTATCCTTCACCAATTAAATTGATGACAATCAACGGATTTGACATATTACTTATTCTCGTAGAAAAGATTAAGAGAGATATAACATAAACTTGAGAAAAGACTTCAATGATCCACCGGTAGAATTTGGAAGAACGAATAAATTGATATGATAACCAAGGAAGAGAACTGTTGAACGAACCACCGTAAGAATTGAAAAAGAACGAAATAAAGGGATGAATCATCGGGTAAAAATTGTGAAATGAACGAAGATACTTGAGACAATCTAGATACATGAGAACGAAGGGATCACGAACTGACTAGAGATCACTTGAACGAAGCACCGGTAAGATTTGGAGAACCATAGTTGAAAGCTGAGAATGAATAAATCTTAGATGATGGGCTCCGGATGAATCAAATTGAAAAGAATCTTGAATTGCTCCAGATAGGTGAAAAAAAAATTGACAATCAAAAACAATTATGAAATGATGGCATTTAAGCTAGAGCCACGAATCTTTGAGAGAACGGATAAGATATGGAGGTAAAACTCTTCTTCGGTCTTCAAATGCAGAGAATGATGATGAGAACCACCACTGAGAATTATTGAGGCACACCGGAATGAAGAATGGAAAAGTTGAGCCAACGATGAAAAGAATTGTGAAAGATCTAGGAGAAGGCATTTGACTGATGATAAATCATTCTTACATCAAACTTCGAAAAGAAATTTGAGGATAGCTCTGGGAAAATAAGAAGAGTCAGGTAAGATCCTGGGAAAAGACCTATGGGTTAGGGCCCACTCAAAAGAAACACCGTAGAACGATTTAAAAGAGAGAATGCACTCGTTGAGTTAAATGGCTTGAATGGGATAACATCCTCGAAATAAGTTGAACGGATCTTGAATGATTAGACAAGCCTTTAGAGATATCTTGAGCACTCCGAAACAATTGAATAGCGAGAAATGACTGAATATGAGGTGCACCGGCAAGAGAAGGTATTTGAAACGAGGAAAAAGATATGATCCACAAAGCTTGACTTGAATCCACCGGAGAAGAAAAGAATGAAGAATGACAAACGAGAAGAGCATCTTCAAGAGAACCACCGTGTAAGAACGTTGATTGAAAAGAATGGAGAGACTTCACAAGAATAAAAGGATACTTGATTAAGACATCGGATTCCCTGAAGAAAAGGGGTGGGTGGGCGGGAAAAACAAAGGCAACTTGGAGACGGATGAAACAAACACCGTTGAGAAGAACTGATACTTGATCTAGCGGATGTTGAAATGATCGGATCCACTTGAAGAGAAAACACGTCGGTTGACAAGAAATTTAGATGACAGTCTCGATGATCAAGAAGGATTTGTATTCACATAGAAATATGAGAACACCGCTTATGCAAGGTATGGAATCAACATTTGACTTCGAAGCAACTCGAATACCACAACTCAAAACAACACGAAGGATTGGCTTGAAAAATAAGCCGGAACAAACATATGATAGAGATTTCGTCCGAAGTTTTCGTGGTCGGGCCTACACGGGCTCGATCGTACAGCACCATCATGTACAAGGCAGTGCACATGACATACGAAGCGTCCCCGAGTCGGCATAGCCAAGGACTCTTTAAGACACAACGAGACCACTGTAAAACCAACCGTGGATAGGCGGACCACTAGACGTCGAACCCCAATTTCATATCATACATCTGTCGGAAAGATATCCTAAGAGCTACTTGAATTCCCACTTATAAACTCCCGAAACTTTCTGGTTATGCAATCAGGTGTCGAGGATACAGGGGAAGCATAATAACTCACCCAAAACTAGCAAATCCTACATCCAGTTGTATCCATCCTTCAACACATAACCAAGAAACCTTCGGAAATCGTTTACCTCAACCTTCGAAAAGCATTCGTTATATGAGTTATGGCAATACTCCCGAACTCCTGCCCCAGTACTGGGTGGCGTCGAGGTTATCTCACAAACAACTGCATAAAAGAGATTTTCGATGTCGGCGAAACTCAGGTATTCCAGAACTGCAACGATAAAATTGTGACGACAACACCTCAGAGCTCAACTCCCCAGGACACTGCCACAACCCCTAAATGTCAGGAGGCACCAAGAACAATGTTCTCGTCACAAAACCATCGGAACGATTCCAAGATACCCACGTGATCCTAAAAAAAATTAGTGAAAGTTGAGAAGAGAAGAGTCAAAACTCTACGTCAGGATGCCACACCAGAGCGATGAAGGGACTAAGGAGTAAAAAGAATCCTACTCTCCGATATATATAATCCTAAATGACTCAAAACATTTTTTCTAGACTCAACAATGCCAGCGATTCGATCAAGCAGGGGGCTCCAAAAGTCGGGAAAGGCTCTGATTACCAACTTATAACGCCCTCGATGCGGCTATATCTCCCACGTGTCGAAGCACGACTTAGAGGCATAACCGCATTGAAAGCAATGTGGCAAGTGAGGTAATCTTTGCAAACAACCCATGTAATACATAAAGGGAAAGAGATACATAGTTGGCTTACAATCGCCACTTCACACAATTACAAGAATAAAGCATTACATCATCCAGATACAATCAAGGTCCAACTACGGAACCAAAATAAAAGAAGACTACCCCAAATGCTACACAGATCCCCGATCGACCCCAACTGGGCTCCACTACTGATCAACTGGAAATGGAAACAACATAACAAACACGATCTTCATCGAGCTCCTCCTTGAGCTTGGTTGCGTCACCTGCACGGTATCATCGGCACCTGCAAGCTGGTTTTGGAAGTATATGTGAGTCACGGGGACTCAGCAATCTCACACCCTCGTGATCAAGACTATTTAAGCTTATAGGAAGGGTAAAAGTATGAGGTGGAGCTGCAGCAAGCGACTAGCATATATGGTGGCTAACATATGCAAATGAGAGCAAGAAGAGAAGGCAAAAGCATGGTCGAATAACTATGATCAAGAACTGATCCTAAAACAACCTATGTCAAACATAACTCCAACACCGTGTTCACTTCCGGACTCCGCCGATAAGAGACCATCACGGTTACACACGCGGTTGATGTATTTTAATTAAGATAAACTTCAGGTTTTCTACAACCGGAAATTAACAAATTCCCATCTGCCCATAACCGCGGGCACGGCTTTCGAAAGTTCAAATCCCTGCAGGGGTGTCCCAACTTAGCCCATCACAAGCTCTCACGGTCAACGAAGGATATTCCTTCTCCCAAGACAACCCGATCAGACTCGGAATCCCGGTTACAAGACATTTCGACAATGGTAAAATAAGACCAGCAAAACCACCCAGATGTGCCGACAAATCCCGATAGGAGCTACACATATCTTGTTCTTAGGGCACACTGGATGAGCAAGACGTCGGGTAGGCCAGCCAGAGTTGCCCCTGGTAGCTCCGGACATCGCTCAGTTTGGACCAACGCTTAGAGAAGCACTAGCCCGGGGGGGTTACAATAAAGATGACCCTTGGGCTGGCCTAACCCAAGGGAAAAAGAGGCTAGGTGGCGAATGGTAAAACCAATGTTGGGCCTTGCTGGAGGACTTTTATTCAAGGCGAACTATCAAGGGGTTCCCATTATAACCCAACCGTGTAAGGAACGCAAAATCCAGGAACATAACACTGATATGACGGAAGCTAGGGCGGCAAGAGTGGAACAAAACACCAGGCATAAGGCCGAGCCTTCCACCCTTTACCAAGTATATAGATGCATTAATTAAATAAGAGATATTGTGATATCCCAACAACATATCCATGTTCCAACATGGAACAAACTCCAATCTTCACCTGCAACTAATAACGCTATAAGAGGGGCTGAGGAAAGCGGTAACATAGCCAAACAACGGTTTGCTAGGACAAGGTGGGTTAGAGGCTTGGCTTAACAATATGGGAGGCATGATAATCAAGTGGTAGGTATCGCAGCATAGGCATAGCAAAAGAGCGAGCATCTAGCAAGCAAAGATAGAAGTGATTTCGAGGGTATGGTCATCTTGCCTGAAATCCCGCGAGGAAGAAGAACGAGTCCATGAAGAAGACAAACGAACGCAGACGAACGGGTCCTCACAAATGCCACGTTATCGGAACAAACCCAAAGAAGCAACACCGGAAAGAAGCACACAACATAGTAAACAAACCACACATGAACATGGCATGATATGCGGGATGCGATATATGCATGATTTGGAAAGGAATGATTGAACCTGGCCTCAACATGGAAATTCAAGAGTGCCACTCGAAAGATGAGTTGATTTTGGTTGAAATCGATATAAAGATCACCGGAATCGGATGCACGGTTTGGAAATGGCAAGCAAAACAAATATGGCACCGATCTGGGATTAACAGCAAGTAGCCTCCTAAATGCATCAAGATAAATAAGCTATTGCACTCAAACATGGCAGCAAAATACATGGCAGGGATGCACTAATGATGCTTGACAAAATATGAACACTGAGCTATGGCTAATTCACTCATTAACAGGTTCAAAAAAGCATGGCAAAAGTGCAAAAGATAACAGGTTACAGACTTAGTGAAATTAACATGTCAAGAATTTATCATCAGGAAGCAATCTTTAGAGCATGAAAACTACATGCTACAAGAACATATCATGGCAAAGCAAGGCATGGCATGAAGCTACTCAAAGCATATAACAAAAGTCCCTTAGTGACCATGAGCCAAAAGGGATCAGAAAATACAATTGCAAGCATGTGAACATAGCAAAAACATAAACAGATTCAGAATTAGTGAAAAACTGGAGCATGGCAAAACAGTTAGCAAGTAGGCATGTTTACGAGCTCGATGCACTCACCACGAGGCATTGCATGACAAACTAAGCATACACCCATCAAGTAGACATGGCATAGAAGCTAGACATGGCAAGAACAACAACATAGCATGCACGGATCAACAACAACAAGCTCGGCAAAATCGCTAAACATGTTAACAATCTGCCAGGGACATTTTATAGCAAAAGTACAGCTCGATTTACTCAAGCTAGGTTGCTCCATAATTGCAAACAAAGACATGGATGGATAGAGCACAACATTATCTACAAAACATCCTTAATGATCATGCTCAAAAGAGGCATAGATCATTAGGAAACAACATGAACATATGGCATAAAAATAATGACAGGGCAAGGACTTGGTGAAATTCTGAGTCCTGAAATCAGCATCATTGAGTAAGCTACTTTGCATGCTTGTGCTAGTCACCACAAGGATCACAAAAATGCATGGCATACACCTCTGTAAAGATGGCATGGCATTCTACAAAACACATGTAGATCTCAAGATCATAGCATGCACACATTAATCATGGCAAAAATGACAAAAGAGCATTTGCTGAAACAGATCTGAAACTATCATCACATAGCCCTCTTCCAACAGCATTTTGGGCACCAAGATGAGCTTAAACGAAAATGATGCTATGAGATGAAATGATGTACTCTTCGAGGCAAACATTTTGATATGCTAAGCACGAATCGGAGTAACGGTGACAGAGTTATGAGCTGATGAAAAATGCACAAAAACTAGGGTTAGGAGGGAAAAGTCAACCCGAGGTGGATCTAGATCTGGCGCGGATTTTGAAGTTCGTCGCCGCTCCTGTAGCCGGCCGGAGTCTTGCCGGAGGAGAGGAGAGGCTAGTCGGAGCTGCAAGAGGGGCGGCCGGTGGAGGTCGCCGGAGCACGCCGGTCGAGGAGGAGGACAACGGCGGCGGTGGCGTCGCCGGGCGGAGAGGCGGTGGCGGTGATGGCGAGCGCAGTGCGGTGGCGGGGCTGAAGCGGCTCAGTGGCGGCGCGGGCGCGAGCGCCTCGGGCGGCGACGGGATCTGGCGGGCGTGGGACACGTGGCGCGTTGCCACT
>NC_041388.1:612458714-612466061 GCF_002162155.2 Triticum dicoccoides | reverse complement strand
CTAGGAGAGTCCAAATGAGGTGCGGTTTTCGGCCACGCGATCGTGATCGAACGATCGAGATGATGGAGGGGGTTTAGGTGGGTTTGGGCCACTTTGGAGGGGTGTTGGGCTGCAACACACACGAGGCCTTTTCGGTCCCTCGGTTAACCATTGGAGTATCAAACGAAGTCCAAATGACATGAAACTTGACAGGCGGTCTACCGGTAGTAAACCAAGCCCGCATGACAGGTCTCGGTCCAATCCGAAAACGTTTAACACCCGCACACGAAAAGAGGTAGAAAGGGACACCAGAGGACATAGGAGCGCCAGATTGCAAAACGGACAACGGGGAAAATGCTTGGATGCATGAGACGAACACGTATGCAAATGCAATGCACATGATGACATGATATGAGATGCATGACACGCCAGCAGTGACAAGGCAACAACAGTGAATAACTGGAAGACACTTGGCACATCGGTCTCGGGGCGTTAGATAAGCGAACAAGGTGTTTACCACCTTAAATATGTTACTTCTCAAACTATCTCGAGCACTTGGTCTTCATTGAACTGTATGTGTAGGATTTTTGGCTGCAATATGAATCTTCACCTGTGCCTATACAGGTACGGTGAGGATTCATGTTGACTATTTAGATTCTACACAAAAAGATCAATGATGATCAATGTATATTTTTGATGTTTTTACATGCCAAGCCTTAGCAGTGGCGTTTTTTTAGGACAAAGCGCTACTGATATTGGGCTTAGCCGTAGCGCGCTCCCGGTACCCGCGCTACTGCTACAGCAACACAAAACACGCGGCCCGGGCCCCCGCACGCTCATCTCTCAATCGTCCCCCTTCGCCCGACGCCGGCAACTGTGGTTAGGGTTTCTCCTCCGCCACCGCGCGCCACCACCACCGCCGTTGCAGGTAATGCTCCTCCCCCTCTCACCGCCCCTCTGCTAGCTGCTCCTCCATCCTCTCGCCGCCCACTCTGTCGCCGCCCGCGAGCTCTGGCCGGGCGCCTTTGGCCGACTGCCCTCGATCCCCTCGCCGGTCGATGTCGTCGCCCCCTCTCATAGGAAAGTCACCGACCTTCCCCTCATCAGCACCCCCGACCAAGGTCACCATGCCATCCCCCCTCCTCGTCAGCACCCCCCAAGGGTTGCCCTACCTAGATGCAGCGAGGGCTTACAAATTTCATATGGATAACTAGATGCTTTTGTTTTTCTATAATAAGTTATTTTTGGCAAAATGTAGGTGCCAATTTAGTTGAAATGCTTTGGTAGGTGGTACAAGTATTTAGTTTGCACGTGCTAAGTTAATCCCAATTAAATTTGCCACTTGTTTTTTTAATCAGTTATCTTTGGCAATAGGGGCCAAATTAGATGAAATGTGTCTTGGTAGGTGGTACCTTGATTTGGTAGATAACTTATTACAGATCTTAGGATTATACCTTTGGTAGGGGCCAAATAGTTTTTTTGGCAACAGGTGCCCCTGAAATTGCTTCTCGCGGAAGAATCTCTTCATCTAGAGATATTCCAGAAGGTGTTAGTAAGCTAATTGAGAACTTGTTGTCTATGAGTCTTGTTGGCTGATTTGGCATTGGCCTGCTAGCTGTTGGTTCTATTATAGAAGGTGTTAGTAAGTTAATTGAGAGCTTGTTGTTTACTTTTTGGGACCGGGTTCCACTATGAAAATATAACTGAAGAAGAACCAAAAATATCACATGCTAATTTTTTTTCTTTCCTATGAAGTGGATCGTTAATCCTTTGCTCATATTGCTTTAGGAAAATGGCGCCGCCACCACCACCACCATGTCAACTATGCAAGTGAGGGTGAGCCAGCAGCCTTGCAACTGGCAAGTTCTTCGGCATCTACTTCCAGCCGAGTTTTCGTCATGCGGCGGTAAGAAATTAGATGAAATGTGACAACTATTTTATTTTTAGTGTTGGCATTACTGCATTGTGTCATTTTGCTTTCTTTATACACAGATCGTCCCATGCAATGTGAGGTTGAAATTCATCAAGCTGACAGGAGACACTGTGACATTTGAGGCTCCTGGGGGGGCATACACTATGGAGGTCGAGAAAGGATGCCATATGTCACAGATTGGAGGAGATGTGAAAGATCGTGGATGTCGCCTAGAGGGGGGTGAATAGGCGCTTTTAAAATAATTACGGTTTAGGCTTGAACAAATGCGGAATAAACCTAGAGGTTAATTTGTCAAGCACAAAACCTACAACAACTAGGCTCACCTATGTGCACCAACAACTTATGCTAAGCAAGATAAACTACTAGGTGATAGCAAGATATATGACAAGAAACAATATGGATATCACAAAGTAAAGTGCATAAGTAAAGAGCTCGGCTAAGAGATAACCGAGGCACGCGGAGACGACGATGTATCCCGAAGTTCACACCCTTGCGGATGCTAATCTCCGTTTGGAGCGGTGTGGAGGCACAATGCTCCCCAAGAAGCCACTAGGGCCACCTAATCTCCTCACGCCCTTGCACAATGCAAGATGCCGTGATTCCACTAAGGGACCCTTGAGGGCGGTCACCGAACCCGTACAAATGGCAACCCTTGGGGGCGGTCACCGAACGCGTACACTTTGGCAACCCTTGGGGGCGGTCACTGAAACCCGTCAAATTTCTTGGGGCGATCTCCACAACCTAATTGGAGATCCCGACGCTTGCCCGGAGCTTTACACCACAATGATTGAGCTCTGAACACCAACAACCGTCTAGGGCGCCCAAGCACCCAAGAGGAACAAGCTCAAGGGTACCAAGCACCCAAGAGTAATAAGCTTCTCAACTTGTAACTTCCACGTATCACCGTGGAGAACTCAAACCGATGCACCAAATGCAATGGCAAGGGCACACGGAGTGCCCAAGTCCTTCTCTCTCAAATCCCACCGGAGCAACTAATGCTAGGGAGGAAAATGGGAGGAAGAACAAGAAGGAGAACACCAAGAACTCCAAGATCTAGATCCAAGGGGTTCCCCTCACATAGAGGAGAAAGTGACTGGTGGAAATGTTGATCTAGATCTCCTCTCTCTTTTCCCTCAAAAACTAGCAAGAATCCATGGAGGGATTGAGAGTTAGCAAGCTCAAAGAAGGTCAACAATGGGGAAAGAACACGAGCTAAAAAGATAAGGTTCATTGGGGAAGAAGACCCCCTTTTATAGGTGGGGAAAAATCCAACCGTTACCCACCAACCAGCCCGCGGCCAGCGGTACTACCGCGCCTGGCCAGCGGTACTACCGCAAGGCCGCGCGGTACTACTGCTTGCATCCAAGCGGTACTACCGCACGGCTGTGCGGTACTACCGTACCGACCCACGGTACCGCCGCAACCCCAGCACAGAACCGATAAACAGACGCACAGGAGCTGGGGGCGGAACCTCCGCACGCGCGGTACTACCACGCCCCCCATGCGGTACTACCGCGAGGCAAAAGTCCCAGCCAGGGGAAAAGGGAAACTTTCGTGCCTACTTCCGCAAAGAAATGGAAGTAGCAAAAACCCAACACAGTAGTACTACCGAGGGGCGGTACTACTGCCTGACCGCATAGCGCGGTACAACCGCACGGCGAAAGCGGTACTACCACGGTAGGTGCGGATGTAAAAAATTACATCTGCTCCTACTACCGCAAAGGGGCGGCACTAGCCTGGTGGGCAGCGGTAGTGCGGCTCCAGGGGAGCGGTACTACCGTGGGCACCTGCGGTACTACCGTGCCACTACACGGTACTACCGCTGATGCCTACGGTACTACCGCTTTCCTGGGAGCAGTACTACCGCAACCAACAATGGCAGCCACACAAGGGAGGCAAGAAAACGGAGGAAGCTCCAAGGAAGAAGGAGGGGAAAATAAGGAGACGTGTACGTGATGAATCCACCCAAACCTTTCCAACGCGGACCCTGACAAAACCACACTCAAGAGAACAAGAACTGCCATAACTTCTGCATATGAGCTCCGAATTGAGCAAACTCAAGCTTGTTGGAAACAAGACGACGAGTAGCATCAAAACAACGACTCGTTATAATAAGAAGAGGCAGGGAGGTATGCCAACAAATAGAGGAGTGAAACCTCCAACCGAGAAGAACCGGCAAAACCTCCAACAATGAAAACATCATAGAGTATGCAAGCGAACTCCGTTTTTGATGAACTCAAGCTTGTCATCAAGATGACCAAAAGCTCTAAGACTCTCAAAGAGAACCAAACAAGAACCAATAAAGATGATGCAAGGATGCAATGGTTTGAGCTCTCAGTGAACGATACGATCAAGCTACTCATCGAGAGCCCCCCTTGATAGTACGGCAATCGATCCTATAACCCAGTCTCCCAACTACCATCATGAGACCGGTAAAATAGAAAACCTATCAAGGGCAAACCTTTGCCTTGCACATGGTCCACTTGAGCTAGATGAAGACGATCTTGACTCCCTCAAGTTGGACCACCTTTCTTGATTGGGTTGACTTGATGAAGACTAGTTGATTGCTCCCCCATACTCCACTATGGGTGAGCCACTCTTCCGCACATCTTCACAAGTCCATTGTCACCACAAAGGACGGCAAGCTTCAAGCATTTGATCTCTTCGTGATGCTCCACTTGAACTTGCACACCACAACCTAACCCCACATAGAACTCTCACGTAGACCATGGGTTAGTACACAAAGTGTAATGGACAATGCTTACCGTACCATGGGATCACTTGATCCCTCTCGGTACTTCTTCTACGCTTTGTGAGTTGATCAACTTGATTCACTCTTGACTTAGTCTTGATCAACATTGAATCTTTCCAACTCTCATTTGGATGATGTCTTGAAGGTAACCATGAATGATCACACAATCTTCTTCTTCAAGACATGCTTGCAATAAGCTCAACTCACACATGACCAATCTTTGGATAATTCCTTGAAAAGCACTTTGGCCATCTCAACTCACACATGACCAATCTTTGGATAATTCCTTGAAAAGCACTTTGGCCATCTCATAAACTCCTTGAAACCAACACATGGACTTCAAGACAATCCTATGGACAAATCCTTCAAATATAACTCAAGGCAACCGTTAGTCCATAGAGATTGTCATCAATTACCAAAACCACACATGGGGGCACCGCATGTCCTTTCAAGATGGATGGGCCCGTTTCCTCGACCGCATGCATCTTACTGGTGGTGAGTTGATCAGCTTCTCCTTCAGAGGAGAAAGACCCAAGCCGGCTGTCATTTATCTCAACCTGGTGGAAGATGATGAAGATGATGAAGATGACGAAGATGATGAAGATGACGAAGATGACGAAGATGATGAAGATAATGAGGACCCACTCGATGAAGATGATGAGAACCCACTTCATGAAGCCATCGTAGCCAAAAGAATGAGGCTGAGCGAGGAGGAGGTTTGCAACCTATGGGACATAATTCCGCCACGTGATGACTTTGTCGGGCTGCCATTCATGACCCGCCTGACAAGTACCATGGTCGATCGGCATGAAATGGTATGTTATACTGACTATAGTAATTTGATGACATATATATATGCTTTATTGTTATACTTACAAATGCAAATTATCCGATGATATGCTTAGTGAATCTGATGATTTGCTTAGTGTAGAGTCCAATGATATGCTTTGTGGAATCTAGTCGATGATATGCTTTAGTGTAGAGTCTGATCACATGCTTGTTAGTGTAGAATCCAAGGAACTATTAATAGTGTAGATAATCCATATATACTTATTAGTAGAATTCATGCTTAATTAGTACAAATGCGCACTGTGTCTTTTGATAGTGTAGAAATCTATACTTAATAGAAATATATTTGCAAGAGTATGTGCGAGGCTATTTATTAATTGATATGTTTTTATTATTCAGAAATTGCCAAAGAACCTATCTGTGAGTTGTGGTATCGAGCCTGATGAAGAACGCTCAGCTGGACTACACCTTACCGCAAGGGCCTCCGTCACCACATGTACTTATTGCATGGACATAGACGGTCGCATACACTTAAACTCGGTTGGGTGGAAGAGATTCCTCATTGGCAAGAATCTTCGTGTTGGACAGGCCATCCTAATTACTATCAGGAACACCCACCGCCCAGGCTTCAGGATGATAATCGTCGTCGATATCATCTAGAACTACATATGTGTGTGTGGCTATATCATCTAGAACTACATATGATGATCGTCGTCGATATCATGTAGACCTACATATGATGATCATCGTCGATATCATCTAGAACTATATATGATGATCGTCATTGATATCACCTTGTACTGCTTGAGGATGCATGTTCACTATATATGAAATTGTTATCTAGTACTCCTTTCGTTTCAAATTACTCGTCATGGTTTTAGTTCAAATTACTCGTCATGGTTTTAGTTCAAATTTGAACTAAAACCATGACGAGTAATTTGGAATGGAGGTAGTACTACCTAGTACCTATAATGTTTTATGAAATTGATATCTAGTAGTACCTAGTATCTGGAAGTTGCAGTTTATTGAAACTGAAACTGGGTAGGAAGTGGGGGAAAATGATGAAACACATAGCAGTAGCGCAGGGCTAGGAAAGCGCTACAACTAACTAATAGTAGCGTGTTCTAAAAAAGCGCTGCTAATATAGTCAATAGTAGCAGCACAGGTGCAAACCGTGCTACTACTAACAGTTAGCTGTAGCGCCTTATTGGTAGCGCGGCTGCCCGCGCTGCTGATAGCCTCAAAACCCGCGCTACTACTAGGGTTTTCCCTAGTAGTGTCTACAGGTGTCTCAGATGGTACTTGTTGAGTTGGCATAGATCGTGATTAGGATTTGTCACTCCGATTGTCGGAGTGGCATCTCTGTGCCCTCTCAGTAATGCACATCACTATAAGCCTTGCAAGCAATACAACTAATGAGTTAGTTGCGGGATGATGCATTACGAAACGAGTAAAGAGACTTGCCAGTAACGAGATTGAGCTAGGTATTGAGATACCGACAATCGAATCTCGGGCAAGTAACATACCGATGACAAAGGGAACAACCTATGTTGTTATGCGGTTTGACCGATAAAGATCTTCATAGCATATGTAGGAGCCAATATGGGCATCCAGGTTCTGCTATTGGTTATTGACCGAAGACGTGTCTCGGTCATGTCTACATTGTTCTTGAACCCGTAGGGTCCGCACGCTTAATGTTTGGTGATGATCGGTATTATGAGTTTATGTGATTTGATGTACCGAAGGTAGTTCAGAGTCCTGGATGTGATCGCGGACATGATGAGGAGTCTCGAAATGGTCGAGATATAAAGATTGATATATTGGACGACTATATTCGGATACCGGAAGTGTTCCGGGTGATTTCGGAGAAACCGGAGTGCCGAAGGGTTACCGG
>NC_041388.1:612444636-612458036 GCF_002162155.2 Triticum dicoccoides | reverse complement strand
GCTCCTCCGGCGTACTTCTTCCTCCTATATATACACACGTAGCCCCAAACGATCAGAACAGGAGCCAAAAACCTAATTCCACCGCCGCAACTTTCTATATCCACGAGATCCCATCTTGGGGCCTGTTCCGGAGCTACGCCGGAAGAGGGCCATCATCACGGAGGGCTTCTACATCATCATAGCCTCTCTGATGAAGTGTGAGTAGTTTACCTCAGACCTTCGGGTCCATAGTTAGTAGCTAGATGGCTTCTTCTCTCTCTTTGAATCTCAATACAAAGTTCTCCCCCTCTCTTGTGGAGATCTATTCGATGTAATCTTCTTTTTGCGGTGTGTTTGTTGAGATCGATGAATTGTGGGTTTATGATCAAGTCTATCTATCAATAATATTTGAATCTTCTCTGAATTCTTTTATGTATGATTGGTTATCTTTGCAAGTCTCTTCGAATTATCCGTTTGGTTTGGCCAACTAGATTGGTAGTTCTTGCCATGGGAGAAGTGCTTAGCTTTGGGTTCGATCTTGCGGTGTCCTTACCTAGTGACAGAAGGGGTAGCAAGGCACGTATTGTATCATTGCCATCGAGGATAACAAGATGGGGTTTATTTCATATTGCATGAATTTATCTCTCTACATCATGTCATCTTGCTTAAGGCGTTAATCTGTTTTTAACTTAATACTCTAGATGCATGCTGGATAGCGGTCGATGAGTGGAGTAATAGTAGTAGATGCAGAATCGTTTCGATCTACTTGTCATGGACGTGATGCCTATATAAATGATCATGCCTAGATATTCTCATAACTATGCTCAATTCTGTCAATTGCTCAACAGTAATTTGTTCACCCACCGTAGAATACTTATGCTCTTGAGAGAAGCCACTAGTGAAACCTATGGCCCCCGGGTCTATTCTCATCATATCAATCTCCATTACTTTAATCTTGCTTTGCTTTTTATTTTGCCTTTACTTTTTAATTTACATCTTTATACCAAAAATACCAAAAATATTATATCTATCAGATCTCACTGTCGTAAGTGACCGTGAAGGGCTTGACAACCCCTAATCGCGTTGGTTGCGAGTAGCTATCGCTTTGTGCAGGTACGAGGGACTTGAGCGTGGGCTCCTACTGGATTGATACCTTGGTTCTCAAAAACTGAGGGAAATACTTACGCTACTCTGCTGCATCATCCCTTCCTCTTCGGGGAAAACCAACGCAAGCTCAAGACGTAGCAAGAAGGATTTCTGGCGCCGTTGCCGGGGAGTCTACGCAAAAAGTCAACATACCAAGTACCCATCACAATCTCTATCTCCCGCATTACATTATTTGCCATTTTCCTCTCGTTTTCCTCTCCCCCCCACTTCACCCTTGCCGTTTTATTCGCCCTCTCTCTCTCCATCCTCCCTCTCTATTTGCCTCTTTTTGCCCGTTTCTTGTTTGCTCGTATGGTTGGAATAGTTGTTTATTTATTACTAAACAGAGAACCTAAGATCTATGGATCCTCATCCACTTGCTAATCTTTTTAAGAGATCCAATTATGATGAACCAATTGCTAGTGAGTTTTGTGCACTAGATTATCTTTATGAAGTTTTGCTTGAAATTCGTGAATCTGCAAAGTGTGATGAATTACTTTATGAAGCGATTCACGATAGATCTTTGAATAAAAAGCATGATTGCAATGATTTTAATATAAATTCTCTTGATGTAAATTGTGCTAATAATATGCAAAACCCTAAGCTTGGGGATGCTAGTTTTGCTATGTCTACTACTTGTTGTAATGATCATGATTGGGGTGATTCTTCTTATGATATTGAAAATTTATTTAAGCCCCATGATGAATATGAGATTGATAATAGTGTTTGCAATATTATTGAAAGTGGTTTTGGAAGAGTGTCAACTTTAGATCCCACATATTTGGAGAATGTTCAATCTTATGAAATTTTTGATAAAAGTGGGTTTGGAAAGGTCATGACTTTAGTTAATGTTAATCCCACTATTTTGGAAGAGTGTAAACTTTGCATGCATATGGATCATGTTGAAAATATTTTGTGTGATAGCTATTTTGTTGAATTTTCTTATGATCCCTCATGCAATTATTATGAGAGAGGAAAATATGGTGGTAGAAATTTTCATGTTACTAAATTACCTCTCGTTATGTTGAGATTGCTATTGTTTCTTTCTGCTTCCTTGCATATGCTAGTTTTTGCTTGCCTTGACAATTTGTTTGCCTATAAAATGCCTATGCATAGGAAGTATGTTAGACTTAGATGTGTTTGTCACCTGTTTTATGATGCTCTCTTTGTGCTTCAATTCTTGTCTTTCATGTGAGCATCATTAAAATTATCAATGCCTAGCTTTAAGGATTTAAAGAAAAGCGCTTGTTGACAGACAACCCAATATTTATCCTTCCAGTTATTCAATAAATAAATTATTTCGCCTCTGTTTTGGTTGTGTTTTTTTGTGTTTAATTAGTGTTTGTGCCAAGTAGAACCGTTGGGAAGACTTGGGGAAAGTCTTGTTGAACTTGCTGTAAAAAACAGAAACTTTAGCGCTCACGAGAACTGCTGTCATTTTTATTTGAAGAGTGTTATTTAGTTAATTCTTTTTGAAGATGATTAATAGATAAATTCCTCACGTCCAGAAATTTATTTTAGAATTTTTGGAGTTCCAGATCGTGCGCTAGCTACAGATTACTACAGACTGTTCTGTTTTTGACAGATTCTGTTTTTCGTGTGTTGTTTGCTTATTTTGATGAATCTATGGCTAGTAAAATAGTTTATAATCCATAGAGAAGTTGGAATAAAGTAGTTTTAACACCAATATAAATAAAGAATGAGTTCATTACAGTACCTTGAAGTGGTCTTTTTTTTCGCTAACGGAGCTCACGAGTTTTCTATTTTGAGTTTTGTGTTGTGAAGTTTTCAAGTTTTGGGTGAATTCTTTTGATGGATCATGGAACAAGGAGTGGCGAGAGCCTAAGATTGGGGATGACCATGGAACCCCCAAGATAATCCAAGGACACCAAGAAGTCAAAGCTCGGGGATGCCCCGGAAGGCATCCCCTCTTTCGTCCACTTCCATCGGTAA
Source organism: Triticum dicoccoides (assembly GCF_002162155.2). Lineage (NCBI taxonomy): Eukaryota > Viridiplantae > Streptophyta > Magnoliopsida > Poales > Poaceae > Triticum > Triticum dicoccoides. The sequence continues at coordinate 612,454,958 of NC_041388.1, read as the reverse complement.
TTTACTTGGAACTATATTTTTATTTACCAACATGATATGTGTTTTGCTTGGAGCGTCTTGTATTATTTGTGTCTTTGTGTCTTAGTATGCCACAATCATCCTTTCTGTACACACCTTTTGAGAGAGCCATACATGAATTAAAATTTGATAGAATACTCTATGTGCTTCACTTATATCTTTTGAGCGTTATAATTTTGCTCTATGTGCTTCACTTAGATCTTTTAGAGCACGGTGGTGGATTAGTTTTAAAGAAACTATTGATCTCTCATGCTTCACTTAAATTATTTTGAGAGTCTCTTAATAGCATGGTAATTTTCTTAATAATAATATGCTTGGTATTCAAGATTTGTGAAACTTTCTTTTGAGTGTGTTGAATACTAAGAAAAGATTGAAACATGATAATTGTTTTGAGATATGGAGGTGATAATATTAAAGTCATGCTAGTTGAGTAGTTGTGAATTTAAAGAATACTTGTGTTAAGGTTTGTGATTCCCGTAGCATGCACATATGGTGAACCGTTATGTGATGAAGTCGGAGCATGATTTATTTATTGATTTTCTTCCTTATGAGTGGCGGTCGGGGACGAGCAATGGTCTTTTCCTACCAATCTATCCCCCTAGGAGCATGCGCGTAATACTTTGCTTTGATAACTTCTAGATTTTTGCAATAAGTATATGAGTTCTTTATGACTAATGTTGAGTCCATGGATTATGCGCACTCTCACCCTTCTACCTTTGCTAGCCTCTCTAATACCGCGCACCTTTCACCGGCATCATACACCTACCATATACCTTCCTCAAAACAGCCACCATACCTACCTATTATGGCATTTCCATAGCCATTCCGAGATATATTGCCATGCAACTTTCCACCATTCCGTTCATTACACACTCCATCATTGTCATATTGCATATCCCGGTATACCGCTGGATGCATTCACATAGAGTCATATTTTGTTCTAAGTATCGAGTTGTAATTGTTGAGTTATAAGAAAAATAAAAGTGTGATGATCATCATTATTAGAGCATTGTCCCAGTGAGGAAAGAATGATGGAGACTATGATTCCCCCATAAGTCGGGATGAGACTCCGGACGAAAAATAAAAAAGAGAGGCCAAAGAAGCCCAAAAAAAAGAGGCCATAAAAAAAGAGAAAAGGCCCAAAAAAATGAGAGAAAAAGAGAGAAGGGACAATGTTACTATCCTTTTACCACACTTGTGCTTCAAAGTAGCACCATGATCTTCATAGTAGAGAGTCTCTCATGTTATCACTTTCATATACTAGTGGGAATTTTTCATTATAGAACTTGGCTTGTATATTCCAATGATGGGCTTCCTACAAAATTGCCCTAGGTCTTCATGAGCAAGCAAGTTGGATGCACACCCACTTAGTTTCTTTTTGAGCTTTCATATACTTATAGCTCTAGTGCATCTGTTGCATGGCAATCCCTACTCACTCACATTGATATCTATTGATGGGCATCTCCATAGCCCGTTGATACGCCTAGTTGATGTGAGACCATCCTCTTCTTTTTGTCTTCTCCACAACCATCATTCTATTCCACCTATAGTGCTATATCCATGGCTCACGCTCATGTATTGCGTGAAGATTGAAAAAGTTTTGAAAAAGTTAGAGTATGAAACAATTGCTTGGCTTGTCATCGGGGTTGTGCATGATTTAAATACTTTGTGTGGTGAAGATGGAGCATAGCCAGACTATATGATTTTGTAGGGATAACTTTCTTTGGCCATGTTATTTTGAGAAGACATAATTGCTTTATTAGTATGCTTGAAGTATTATTATTTTTTATGTCAATATAAACTTTTGTCTTGAATCTTTCTAATCTGAATATTCATACCACAATTAAGAAGATTTACATTGAAATTATGCCAAGTAGCACTCCGCATCAAAAATTCTCTTTTTATCATTTACCTACTCCAGGACTAGCAGGAATTAAGCTTGGGGATGCCTGATACGTCTCCAACGTATCTATAATTTTTGATTGCTCCATGCTATATTATCTACTATTTTGGACTATATTGGGCTTTATTTTCCACTTTTATATTATTTTTGGGACTAACCTATTAACCGGAGGCCCAGCCCAGAATTGCTGTTGTTGCCTATTTCAGTGTTTCGGATAAACGGAATATCAAACGGAGTCCAAACGGAATAAAATCTTTGGGAACGTGATTTTCTCACCGAATGTGATCTAGGAGACTTGGACCCTGCTCCAAGGAACAAAAGAGGCGGTCACGAGGGTGGGGGGCGCCCCCCCCCCCTAGGGCGCGTCCCCTGCCTCGTGGGCCCCTCGTTGCTCCTCCAGCGTACTTCTTCCTCCTATATATACACACATACCCCCAAACGATCAGAACAGGAGCCAAAAACCTAATTCCACTGCCGCAACTTTCTGTATCCATGAGATCCCATCTTGGGGCCTGTTCCGAAACTCCGCCGGAAGAGGGCCGTCATCACGGAGGGCTTCTACATCATCATAGCCTCTCCGATGAAGTGTGAGTAGTTTACCTCAGACCTTCGGGTCCATAGTTAGTAGCTAGATGGCTTCTTCTCTCTCTTTGAATCTCAATACAAAGTTCTCCCCCTCTCTTGTGGAGATCTATTCGATGTAATCTTCTTTTTGCGGTGTGTTTGTTGAGATCGATGAATTGTGGGTTTATGATCAAGTCTATCTATCAATAATATTTGAATCTTCTCTGAATTCTTTTATGTATGATTGGTTATCTTTGTAAGTCTCTTTGAATTATCCGTTTGGTTTGGCCAACTAGATTGGTAGTTCTTGCCATGGGAGAAGTGTTTAGCTTTGGGTTCGATCTTGCGGTGTCCTTACCCAGTGACAGAAGGGGCAGCAAGGCACGTATTGTATCGTTGCCATCAAGGATAACAAGATGGGGTTTATTTCATATTGCATGAATTTATCTCTCTACATCATGTCATCTTGCTTAAGGCATTACTCTGTTTTTAACTTAATACTCTAGATGCATGCTGGATAGCGGTCGATGAGTGGATTAATAGTAGTAGATGCAGAATCGTTTTGATCTACTTGTCACAGACGTGATGCCTATATACATGATCATGCCTAGATATTCTCATAACTATGCTCAATTCTGTCAATTGCTCAACAGTAATTTGTTCACCCACCGTAGAATACTTATGCTCTTGAGAGAAGCCACTAGTGAAACCTATGGCCCCCGGGTCTATTCTCATCATATCAATCTCCATTACTTTAATCTTGCTTTTCTTTTTACTTTGCCTTTACTTTTTACTTTGCATCTTTATACCAAAAATATTATATCTATCAGATCTCACTCTCGTAAATGACCGTGAAGGGCTTGACAACCCCTAATCACGTTGGTTGCGAGTAGTTATCGCTTTGTGCAGGTACAAGGGACTTGAGCATGGGCTCCTACTGGATTGATACCTTGGTTCTCAAAAACTGAGGGAAATACTTACGCTACTCTGCTGCATCATCCCTTCCTCTTCGGGGAAAACCAACGCAAGCTCAAGACGTAGCAAGTCCTACTCCTACTAGGAGGAGGACTCCTACTAGGAGGAGGACTCCTCCTCCTGGCGCGTCCTGCAAGGGCCGGCCAGCCTCCCCCCTTGCTCCTTTATATACGGGGGCAGGGGGCACCCTAGGACACACAAGTTGATTGTTCCAAGCCGTGTGCGGTGCCCCCCTCCACCATAATCCACCTCAATCATATATCGTAGCGGTGCTTAGGCAAAGCCCTGTGTCGGTAACAACGTCATCACGCCGTCGTGCTGACGGAACTCTCCCATGAGGCTCTGCTGGATTGGAGTTCGCGGGACGTCATCGAGCTGGACATGTGCTGAACTCGGAGGTGCCGTACGTTCGGTACTTGGATCGGTCGGATCGTGAAGACGTACGACTACTTCAACCGCGTTCTCATAACTCTTCCGCTTACGTTCTACGAGGGTACATGGACGATACTCTCTTCTCTCGTTGCTATGCATCACCATGATCTTGCGTGCGCGTAGAATTTTTTTGAAATTACTACGTTCCCCAACAGTGGCATCCGAGCCAGGTTTATGCGAAGATGTTATATGCACGTGTAGAACACAAGTGAGTTGTGGGTGATACAAGTCATACTGCATACCAGTATGTCATACTTTAGTTCGGCGGTATTATTGGATGAAGCGGCCCGGGCCGACATTACGTGTACACTTACACGAGACTGGTTCTACCGACGTGCTTTGCACACAGGTGGCTGGCTGGTGTCAGTTTCTCCAACTTTAGTTTAATCGAGTGTGACTATGCCCGGTCCTTGTTGAAGGTTAAAACAACACCAACTTGGTGAAATATCATTGTGGTTTTGATGCGTAGGTAAAAACGGTTCTTGCTCAGCCCGTAGCAGCCACGTAAAACTTGCAACAACAAAGTAGAGGACGTCTAACTTGTTTTTGCAGGGCATGTTGTGATGTGATATGGTCAAGGCATGATGCTATATTTTATTGTATGAGATAATCATGTTTTTTAACGGAGTTATCGGCAACTGGCAGGAGCCATATGGTTGTCAATTTATTGTACGCAATGCAATCGCCATGTAATTGCTTTACTTTATCACTAAACGGTAGCGATAGTCATAGAAGCAATATTTGGCAAGACGACAATGATGCTACGATGGAGATCAAGGTGTCGCGCCGGTGACGATGGTGATCATGACGGTGCTTTGGAGATGGAGATCAAAGGCACAAGATGATGATGGCCATATCATATCACTTATATTGATTGCATGTGATGTTTATCCTTTATGCATCTTATTCTGCTTGATTGACGGTAGCATTATAAGGTGATCTCTCACTAAATTTCAAGGTACAAGTGTTCTCCCTGAGTATGCACCGTTGCCAAAGTTCGTCGTGCCGAGACACCACGTGATGATCGGGTGTGACAAGCTCTATGTTCACATACAACGGGTGCAAGCCAGTTTTGCACACGCAGAAATACTCGGGTTAAACTTGAGAGCCTAGCATATGCAGATATGGCCTCGGAACACTGAGACCAAAATGTCGAGCGTGAATCATATAGTAGATATGATCAACATAGTGATGTTCACCATTGAAAACTACTCCATTTCACGTGATGATCGGTCATGGTTTAGTTGATTTGGATCACGTGATCACTTAGATGATTAGAGGGATGTCTATCTAAGTGGAAGTTCTTAAATATGATTAATTGAACTTTAATTTATCATGAACTTAGTACCTGATAGTATTTTGCTTGTCTGTGTTGTTGTAGATAGATGGCATGTGTTGTTGTTCCGTTGAATTTTAATGCGTTCCTTGAGAAAGCAAAGTTGAAAGATGATGGTAGCAATTACACGGACTGGGTCCATAACTTGAGGATTATCCTCATTGCTGCACAGAAGAATTATGTCCTGGAAGCACCACTAGGTGCCAAACTTGCTGCAGGAGCTAAACCAGATGTTATGAACGTCTGGCAAAGCAAAGCTGATGACTACTCGATAGTTCAGTGTGCCATGCTTTACGGCTTAGAACCGAGACTTCAACAACGTTTTGATCGTCATAGAGCATATGAGATGTTCCAGGAGTTGAAGTTAATATTTCAAGCAAATGCCCGGATTTAGAGATATGAGATCTCCACTAAGTTCTACAGCTGCAAGATGGAGGAGAATAGTTCTGTCAGTGAACATATACTCAAAATGTCTGGGTATAACAATCACTTGATTCAACTGGGAGTTAATCTTCTGGATGATAGTGTCATTGAAAGAATTCTTCAATCACCGCCACCAAGCTACAAGAGCTTCGTGATGAACTATAACATGCAAGGGATGGATAAGACAATTCCCGAGCTCTTCGCAATGCTAAAGGGTGCGGAGGTAGAAATCAAGAAGGAGCATCAAGTGTTGATGGTCAACAAGACCACCAGTTTCAAGAAAAAGGGTAAAGGGAAGAAGAAAGGGAACTTCAAGAAGAACGGCAAACAAGTTACTACTCAAGAGAAGAAACCCAAGTCTGGACCTAAGCCTGAGACTCAGTGCTTCTACTGCAAAGAGACTGGTCACTGGAAGCGGAACTGCCCCAAGTATTTGGCGAATAAGAAGGATGACAAGGTGAACAAAGGTATATGTGATATACATGTTATTGATGTGTACCTTACTAAAGCTCACAGTAGCACCTGGGTATTTGATACTGGTTCTGTTGCTAATATTTGCAACCCAAAATAGTGACTATGGTTTAAGCGAAGATTGGCTAAGGACGAGGTGACGATGCGCATGGGAAATGGTTCCAAAGTTGATGTAATCGTCGTCGGCACGCTACCTCTACATCTACCTTTGGGATTAGTTTTAGACCTGAATAATTGTCATTTGGTTCCAGCGTTGAGCATGAACATTGTATCTGGATCTTGTTTGATGCGAGACGGTTATTCATTTAAATTAGAGAATAATGGTTGTTCCATTTATATGAGTAATATCTTTTATGGTCATGCACCCTTGAAGAATGGTCTATTTTTAATGAATCTCGATAGTAGTGATACACATATTCATAATGTTGAAGCCAAAAGATGCAGAATTGATAATGATAGTGCAACTTATTTGTGACACTGCCGTTTAGGTCATATTGGTGTAAATCGCATGAAGAAACTCCATTCTGATGGACTTTTGGAATCACTTGATTATGAATCACTTGGTACTTGCGAACCATGCCTCATGGGCAAGATGACTAAAACGCCGTTCTCCGGAACTATGGAGCGAGCAACAGATTTGTTGGAAATCATACATACTGATGTATGTGGTCCGATGAATGTTGAGGCTCACAGCGGGTATCGTTATTTTCTCACCTTCACGGATGATTTGAGCAGATATGGGTACATCTACTTCATGAAACATAAGTCTGAAACATTTGAAAAGTTCAAAGAATTTGAAAGTGAAGTGGAAAATCATCGTAAACAAGAAAATAAAGTTTCTACGATCTGATCGTGGAGGAGAATATTTGAGTTACGAGTTTGGTCTTCATTTGAAACAATGCGGAATAGTTCCGCAACTCACGCCACCCGGAACACCACAGCGTAATGGTGTGTCCGAACGTCGTAATCGTACTTTACTAGATATGGTGCGATCTATGATGTCTCTTACTGATTTACCGCTATCGTTTTGGGGATATGCTTTAGAGACAGCTACATTCACGTTAAATAGGGCATCATCTAAATCCGTTGAGACGACGCCTTATGAATTATGGTTTAGCAAGAAACCAAAGTTGTCGTTTCTTAAAGTTTGGTGATGCGATGCTTATGTGAAAAAGCTTCAATCTGATAAGCTCGAACCTAAATCGGAGAAATGTGTCTTCATAGGATACCCAAAGGAGACTGTTGGGTGCACCTTCTATCACAGATCCGAAGGCAAGACATTTGTTGCTAAGAATGGATCCTTTCTAGAGAGGGAGTTTCTCTCGAAAGAAGTGAGTGGGAGGAAAGTAGAACTTGATGAGGTAATTGTACCTGCTCCCTTATTAGAAAGTAGTCCATCACAGAAACCGGTTCCTGTGACACCTACACCAATTAGTGAGGAAGCCAATGATGATGGTCATAAAACTTCAGATCAAGTTACTACCGAACCTCGTAGGTCAACCAGAGTAAGATCCGCACCAGAGTGGTATGGTAATCCTGTTCTGGAGGTCATGTTACTTGACCATGACGAACCTACGAACTATGAGGAAGCGATGATGAGCCCAGATTCTGCAAAATGGCTTGAGGCCATGAAATCTGAGATGAGATCCATGTATAAGAACAAAGTGTGGACTTTGGTTGACTTGCCCAATGATCGGCAAGCCATCGAGAATAAATGAATCTTCAAGAATAAGACTGAGGCTGATGGTAACGTTACTGTCTACAAAGCTCGACATGTTGCGAAAGGTTTTCGACAAGTTCAAGGAGTTGAATACGATGAGGCCTTCTCACCCATAGCGATGCTTAAGTTCGTCTGAATCATGTTAGCAATTGTCGCATTTTATGATTATGAAATTTGGCAAATGGATGTGAAGACTGCATTCCTGAATGGATTTCAGGAAGAAGAGTTGTATATGATGTAACCTGAAGGTTTTATCGATCCAAAGGGTGCTAACAAAGTGTGCAAGCTCCAGCGATCCATTTACAGACTGGTGCAAGCCTCTCCGAGTTGGAATAAACGTTTTGATAGTGTGATCAAAGCATATGGTTTTATACAGACTTTTGGAGAAGCCTGTATTTACAAGAAAGTGAGTTGGAGCTCTGTAGCATTTCTAATATTATATGTGGATGACATATTGTTGATTGGAAATGATATAGAATTTCTAGATAGCATAGAAAGATACTTGAATAAGAGTTTTTCAATGAAAGACCTCGGTGAAGCTGCTTATATATTGGGCATTAAGATCTATATAGATCAAAACGCTTAATTGGACTTTCACAAAGCACATACCTTGATAAAGTTTTGAAGAAGTTCAAAATGGATCAAGCTAAGAAAGGGTTCTTGCCTGTGTTACAAGGTGTGAAGTTGAGTAAGACTCAATGCCCGACCACTGCAGAAGATAGAGAGAAAATGAAAAGTGTTCCCTATGTTTCAGCCAAAGGCTCTATCATGTATGCAATGCTGTGTGCCAGACCTGATGTGTGCCTTGCTATTAGTTTAGCAGGGAGGTACCAAAGTAATCCAGGGGTGGATCACTGGACAGCGGTCAAGAACATCCTGAAATACCTGAAAAGGACTAAGGATATGTTTCTCATTTATGGAGGTGACAAAGAGCTCATCGTAAATGGTTACGTCGATGCAAGCTTTGACACTGATCTGGACGATTCTAAATCTCAAACCGGATACATGTTTATATTGAACGGTGGAGCTGTTAGTTGGAGTAGTTCTAAACAAAACGTCGTGGCGGGATCTACGTGTGAAGCGGAGTACATAGCTGCTTCGGAAGTAGCAAATGAAGGAGTCTAGATGAAGGAGTTCATATCCGATTCAGGTGCCATACCTAGTGCATTGGGTCCAATGAAAATCTTTTGTGACAATACTAGTGCAATTGCCTTCGCAAAGGAATCCAGATTTCACAAGAGAACCAAACACATCAGGACACGCTTCATCCGTGATAAAGTCCAGGTGGGAGATATAGAGATTTGCAAGATACATATGGATCTGAATGTTGCAGACCCGTTGACTAAGCCTCTTTCACGAGCTAAACGTGATCAGCACCAAGGCTCCATGGGTGTTAGAATCATTACTGTGTAATCTAGATTATTGACTCTAGTGCAAGTGGGAGACTGAAGGAAATATGCCCTAGAGGCAATAATAAAGTTATTATTTATTTCCTTATTTCATGATAAATGTTTATTATTCATGCTAGAATTGTATTAGCCGGAAACATAATACATGTGTGAATACATAGACAAACAGAGTGTCACTAGTATGCCTCTACTTGACTAGCTCGTTGATCAAAGATGGTTATGTTTCCTAACCATAGACATGAGTTGTCATTTGATAAACGGGATCACATCATTAGGAGAATGATGTGATTGACCTGACCCATTGCGTTAGCTTAGACCTTGATCGTTTTAGTTTACTGCTATTGCTTTCTTCATGACTTATACGTGTTCCTATGACTATGAGATTATGCAACTCCCGATTACTGGAGGAACATTATGTGTGCTACCAAACGTCACAACATAACTGGGTTATTATAAAGGTGCTCTATAGGTGTCTCCGATGGTACTTGTTGAGTTGGCATAGATCGAGATTAGGATTTGTCACTCCGATTGTCGGAGAGGTATCTCTAGGCCCTCTCGGTAATGCACATCACTATAAGCCTTGAAAGAAATACAACTAATGAGTTAGTTGCGGGATGATGCATTACAGAATGATTAAAGAAACTTGCCGGTAATGAGATTGAGCTAGGTATTGAGATACCGATGATCGAATCTCGGGCAAGTAACATACCGATGACAAAGGGAACAACGTATGTTGTTATGCGGTTTGACCGATAAAGATCTTTGTAGAATATGTAGGAGCCAATATGGGCATCCAGGTTCCACTATTGGTTATTGACCGGAGACGTGTCTCGGTCATGTCTACACAGTTCTCGGACCCGTAGGGTCCGCACGCTTAACGTTCGGTGATGATCGGTATTATGAGTTTATGTGATTTGATGTACCGAAGATAGTTTGGAGTCCTGGATGTGATCACGGACATGACGAGGAGTCTCAAAATGGTCGAGACATAAAGATTGATATACTAGACGACTATATTCGGATACCGGAAGTGTTCCGGGTGATTTCGGAGAAAACCGGAGTGCTTAACGG
>NC_041388.1:612427650-612444515 GCF_002162155.2 Triticum dicoccoides | reverse complement strand
CATGGGCCTTAGTGGAGAGAGAGAGGGATGTCCAGGGCAGGCCACGCGCCCCTCCCCCTCTGGTCCGAATTGGACTAGGGAAGGAGGGCGGCGCCCCCCCTTTCCTTCTCCCTCTCCTCCTTCCTTTCCCCCTCCTAGTAGGAGTAGGAAAAAGGAGTCCTACTCCTACTAGGAGGAGGACTCCTCCTCCTGGCGCCCTGTAAGGGCCGGCCGGCCTTCCCCCTTGCTCCTTTATATACGGGGGCAGGGGGCATCCTAGGACACACAAGTTGATTGTTCCAAGCCGTGTGCGGTGCCCCCATCCACCATAATCCATCTCGATCATATCGTAGTGGTGCTTAGGCAAAGCCCTGCATCGGTAACAACATCATCGTCGTCATCACGCTGTCGTGCTAACGGAACTCTCCTGTGAAGCTCTGCTGGATCGGAGTTCGTGGGACGTCATCGAGTTGAACGTATGCTGAACTCGGAGGTGTCGTATGTTCGGTACTTGGATCGGTCAGATCATGAAGACGTACGACTACATCAACCACGTTCTCATAACGCTTCCGCTTACGTTCTACGAGGGTAAGTGGACGATACTCTCCTCTCTCGTTGCTATGCATCACCATGATCTTGTGTGTGCGTAGGAAAATTTTGAAATTACTACGTTCCCAACAATAGGCACGGGCCCCTGGCCGCCGGGCCCGCACCCCTGGCGTGTCGTCGTGGTGTCAGACGCGATGACCGGCGTAGTCGTCCAGACGCCCGTCATCGGTTAGGCCGCATGCACCCCTTGTGCCTGCACGCGGATACATACAGTAGTATCGTATTTTCCTTGCCGCAGTTGCACATCACATGAATAAAATCCAACATTTGAAAGCAGGTTTCAGTTCGAGGCAGTGGGATGCACGAATAAAATCCAACATTTGAAAGCAGGTTTCATTACGTGGATGATAGAGAACTATGATTTTCATATTTGTCTTCTCTAGTAATCCTCACTGCATCGATCAAACATGTAGCATAGGTTCAGTTGTTGCGTCTCTAACATCAGGTTGAGGCCCACTTATTGAAGAGAATGTAGATTGATTTCGTTTTCTAGACTAATTTTAGAATGATCGAGCATGAAGTCTCAACTAATCCCCCTGAGGTTGATGGCAAGCGCAATTATGAACCGTGATATTTTACTATTTTTTCAAGTCTCCTCGAGGTTGATGGCAAGTGACAAGTAGAAGAAATCAATTATGGACATGGCTAGCGGGCGCCCGAGCGCTCGTTGGTGGGATTGAGGGCTCTTCCAATTATGGAAATAACAGCTCACTAAAAAAGGAATTTTGTCTCACATGCATTTATTTGTGGGTCCAAAAAATTTAAAAACCTGTAACTTTTGTTTTATGTGTCGAAATTCAATTTCGTTTTCACAGCTGGGTTTCTCGTGGCGAGATCTTCAAAACTAGATTTCATATAGATAGGTTTCGTCAAACTTTTTTCAAGGCAACTTTGGGTACAATTGTGGCAACTTTAGTGATATAGAAAAGCAACTTTATTTTTTTGTCTAGTAGGACCCCCTATTAGGTTGGTTTGTGTAAAAGTAAGACAATTACACAAAACATGATGCACCTTCAGTGCTACAGATAAGTAACTTTATTGCACTATGTGTATCAATGAATTTTACTAACATTATCACAACTTGCCTACCATGGTTGCCTAGTTGCCTACCATGGATATTCAGTTGCTTATCATTGGTGCCAAGTTGCCTATAATACTACGAGATTGGCCTACCATTGATGTCCAGTTACCTGCTATTGATAATTAGTTACCTACCATTGTTGTTTAGTTGTCTAACTTTGCAAATTAGTGGCCTACAATATTATGAAGTTGCTTATCATTGCTTTTTTTCCTAAGTTGCCTAAAACACTATGAAGTTGCCTATCAGTGATGCTCGGTTAACTGGCATTACTATTCTAGTTGCCTACAATACATTAAAAAGTTGTTTGTCAATGTTGCTAAGTTGCCTATATAAGAAACTAAGCTCCTTGCCACACTGAAAAAGTATTGTATGCAACTTAGGATAATGTCATCCTACTAACCAGCCATGGCAGTCAACTTAGGATGATGTTAGGCTACCTCAGAAAGTAAGTTTCCTATAGTACTATCAACTTGGAGATTAAGCTAGTTATGGTAGAATACTTGTGTTATGCACTCAAGTGCCTCACAAAAAAGGTTAGGAACTTTTGGGTGTCTTATAAAACTCTAGTGCACTCACTAGACACCTCGTGTGTACTGTAAATTGGTATCTAGAAAAAAAATAAACCACATTTGGAAAATTTTAAGTTCATCATTGATGGGACTATTGGAGGCAAAACAGGGAGAATAACTTTAAGGTCGTTATGCACTCAAGTATCACACAAAAAAATTAGCAACTTTTGGGGTGTTTTTGTGCAACTCCAGTGCATTCAACAAGCAACTCATGTGTGCTTTTCATCATTATATTTGGAGATTTCAATGATTTTCGTGGGCAACTCATGCCAAAATTATGAACAACTTGTGTAGGTTTGCGGGCAACTGTCTAATCCACCCCCTATAAAACCTCTAAATATCCCCTATGCAAATTCTCATATGTCCCTACTTATGCAACCGGTCAACACCCGTGTGCTCAGTGGGCAGACTCCCTAGAAAAGGAAAAAAATAAGGTTGTCATACCATCCATCCCCACATAGTTTCAAAATTTGGAATCATGATAGGCAACTTATATCCGATAAAAACTTTTCAACATTGTAGGAAAATTAGGTCCTTTGATGGACAACTTCCATAGTATTTTAGGCAATAGGGGATGTAGGAAACTTCGTAGCAATATAGGCAACTTGGTTTCTGAGGCAACCAACTTAGAAACCATGCTAGACAACTTTCCACTCTACGGTAAGCAACTTTCATAGTATCGTAGGCAACTAAACTATCTACAACTTAGTTTTCGATGTATGCAACTTAGCAACCAAGGTAACCATCAATTATACTACTGCACACAACTATTAGTAGGCTAGTAGGTGAATTTACTAATACACTATGCAATTCATCTAGCATCGAAGTTGCTCCTGTTTAGCACTAAAGTTGCCTCATTTAGTATCAAAGTTGCTTTACAAAAAACATCAAAACATATTCATATGGGGTCTAGTTTTGAAGAGTTCGTCATGAGGAATCCAATGGTGAAAACGGATCATAATTCTGACACGTGGTTTGAACATTATAGCTTTTTGAATTTTTTCGTACTAAAATTAATGCATGTTACGTCATCGTTGGGTTCATATGGTTGGTCAGACGAGTTGGAGAAAAATCGACATACTGTAGTAGATGAATCTTTCCATATATGGGCAACTTAGAATGATGTTAAGCTACTCGCTAGTCATGGAAGGCAACTTATGATATTGTTAGCCTACCTCAAAAACTAAGTTGCTTATAATTCTATGAACTTGGAGGCCAAACTAGTTATGGAAGAATGCTTGCTAGTTATGGTGAAAACTTAGAGGTGAAGCTAGTTAACCTAGTAGTATGGTAACCAACTTTGAGGGGTTTTTTGATAATAGACAGTCATACTACACATACTAACAAGAAGTTGCTTCTGTAGTATCCAAAGTTGCTCAGAAAAAAAGTTAGTCAAAACATACTCATATGAGATCTAGTTTTGAAGAGCTTGTCACGGGGAACCTAGCGGTGAAAACAGATCTTAATTTCGATACTCGGTTCAAAAGTTATACCTTTTTAAAAATTTAAAACACACATTAAATGCATGCACGTGATCTTGCTGAGAAAATCGCGGGGTGGGAGAGTGCAAGGATACGATGGGGGACCAGATGCTTTTCATGTGAGTTAATCCTCTATGTAGGCCCTGTGATTGGATGGATTTAATTGCACTATGCATTAGTGACCATGTGGGCAAGGAGATTGGGGAGACCTCGATACAACAAAAAAGCGCAGTTGCGTTTCTGAGCAATTAGGATCAATTATTTTCCTATTTTTTAGTGGAACCCCTCAATTTTGTTACTAAGGTCAGGTCCGAGTTATAAAAAATTAAGTCGGCCCCAAAGGATATCGAATTCATTATGCAAGAAGAGAGTTATCTCAATCTTAAGGCCAGAGTTATTTCAGTCTTAAGAGAAATACGCTTCTACGTCGCTGACTAGTTACAAGCCCGAGTGAGCAATTAACAGCTTGCATACACTTTTTACACAACAGGAAGGATCACTATCCTATCCTTTGAATCATCCGATGCACACAATTCATTTTACACATACGAAGCTCAAGACTTCGAGGCTGAAAACAACACACAGATAGAAACTAGCTAACATCGCCAAGTCTGGTTGAACGACAACATGCAAATCTTGCAACTTATTACTTGGTTTGAACCACCAAAAAGAAGCAACAAACATAGTATATGGATCAAGGGACCAGAGTCCAAGATAACACATTCGGAGGTAGCAACAGCACTACAACAACATTCCTTTCAACCAGTCAGAGAAGGCAGAACACATGATTTACCGAAAAGTTCACCTGACTATCATCTGCCTGATCCACCAAGTGAAGGATATATTTCACTGGAGGCATACTAATATTCCAAGACAAGCCTTTAGTAGGCGATGCCATATGACTTGTTGTTGTTACATCCAACCAATAAATGCCCAAACGAGGCTTTCGCCTCAGAGCTAAAACATGTGCCATCGCTCGACCCAACCAATGAAGGAAAACTGATGTGTTGTTATCTGGCAAAGCCACGGTGGTTGAAGAACCTCCCAATCGCTTGTATCTGATTGGAAGAGTAGTCGTTCAGTGTACGCACTGCACTGCGCCACTGCCACACAACGTCGAAGTCGTAACCTGATCATCGACACCCTTTGTTAACGAAACGCTGGACTTTTGGCAACATATGGATGTAGGCATGGAAATTAGTTCATGACTATGTACAGTAAGGATAGATACATTGGCAAGATTAGTTATTAACAAACCAAGCCTTTGTTTTGCTGTAAATGTTATGTATATTGTATAGCTTTTCTCTCAGTCAATCAGACCTTGTATCAGTGTGACTGAAACATTGACTCTGTGACATGCTTCATTTTTCAATTAATGGGTGGTGCTATCAACAGCCAACTGAAGCTTTTAGTGTACATACCCAATCCAGTAATGCAATACTCCACTGATGAATAACATCATTCTATTTACAGTGGATAGTAGCCTTGTCTTGGGTACTGATCTTGCGCCGTTGCAAACATTTTTTATCACAGTAATGGGTAGTGCCTTCACGCCATTTGGATCACAGGAAGCAAGAACTGCTGCAAAACAGAGCTTAAAAGTCGGTAACATATCCCACAATGCACAAGCCTAAAATCACCGAGAGGAGGCGATACAACATACTTCCACTTCAACCAAAAAACCATCTCAAGCATCCAATATATTGTTTTGTACCCCCGTCCAAAAAAGTTAATCCGAACCTACCTACACAAGCAGTGTCTCAGTTTCACGTATAACCGCAAGATATGTTGTAGGGCCTTTTGCTTCATTACTGATGCCCCTTGTGCACGTACAAGGGAGGATGAAACAACTTGTGCACGGTAAGCAAAAACATCTGCAGAAGAGAGCTTAAATGTGAATGTCAATACCACATCCCAAAGGTAACAACCTTAAATCACCTTGACTAGCTGATACAAGATACTTCCACTTCAACCAAGAATTATACATATACTAAATCTGACCAGGTTTCTTTTACCCTGTTTTTTTTTTTACTTTTTCGTATCAGTGAAAATTTAGTCAATCGAGACATGACACGTGCTTTATGTGTGCGCAGCTAGCGATTGACGCAGGGAGTTCTACTTCAGTTTGGTATTGGCTGTATGTGCGCGCACGATCAGCCGTTGCTATTGGATTGCATGCATGGTACGTACCAGAGATTGATTTTCTTACGTCTTCCTTTTCTGCTTTCCTTGCGGCACGTCGCATTTGTTAAGTCGGCCGCCGTTTTCGCCGTGCTTTCCAGGCTTTGCACGTCGGTTGCCGCTTTTCTCCACTTTTCTGGTCGTTTCTTCCTTAAGTACGGTGGCTGTCTTCAAGTTGTTTTCCGTTTCGTGGCTGCATGCTATAAATACGGGCCCTTCTATCCGTCCTCCTTCCATTCTGGCTCCAGCAATTACGCTATCTCTTTTGCGTTTAGTGCTCTTGTCGCCTCCATCTCCGTCGTCTGCTGCCGTCGGCCACCGCTGTTGTCTATAAGCCATACGGGAAGCGAGCAAGAAGAGCACGAGGAGGAGGCGGCGGCTGCTTCTCGCCAGAGTGACAGCGCAACACGGCCCTACCGACCCAGCCGGTGACGAAGGCGCCGGACGTGACTCCGAGGACAGCTGCATGCCGGCCATGGTGAAGGTTGGTGGCAGCGGCGGGCGCCGTTGCAGGACCCTCTCCGACCTGCCGACATCCTCCTCCAGCTCCCGCACGTGCCACGGCTCCAGCCCCGATGCCAGCAGCCGCCGTGCGCGCAGCTCCCGCTGCCGTCGACGCCGCAGCAGGCGGTGCTCCTCCGGGCCCAGGTCGTCGTAGTAGTCGTCATCTCCGTCGTCGTCATGGTAGACGACTTCCTCTGCCGCCGCCATGATCACGGTTGTGAATATCAACCGATCCATCTTTCCTGCGACGTGCCCGGGCGCAGGAGCGAGTGGAGCAGCAGCTGGTTGCTGGCCGTGGTAGGGCTTTGGTGCTGACGCTATTCTGGTGGTGCAAGACCTCACCTGTCCTTCTGACCATGCCGCCGGCTCCCCGTGCCCCTTCCAGCGCAGCGCCAGCCTTCATCTTCGCTGTAAGCAGCCAAGGTGAAGCAGGAATGCAGGATCGCGGACCGTGAGGAAGGCGGAACTCAGGCCGAGGCGGCGCGAGGTCGACGCAATGGCAGCGGGCTCGAGCAGCTGGTGTGTGCGGTGCCGACCAACGTCAGAGGTGGACGCATCCAGGCGGTAGATGGTGCGGTGGACAGCCAGCGGTGGCCGAAGTGGGAGGCCCTGTGGTGCCGGCGGGCGCCTTTTAATTCCTCCCTCCCTCCTCAAACAAGCGGCAATGTAAGGAACTTGCCGAACGTTGCAACACACAACTGCTACCATCGACAAGGCGATGATTCCAGAGCTTTGCACTCCTATATGTCAATAGAAGATCTATTCACATAAGTGGGCACCTAGAAATATAATACATTTTTTCAGAAATAAAAGTTGACATGATTTCTTACAAAATATCCTGCTGACGGAAGCAACAAACGAAGACAAACTTCTGCCCAGGAAGGGAAATCCAAGGTCAAGGAAAGGTAATGTAAAAAGATGTTTCCGTAAATAACAAGACGAAGGATCAAGTTTTGGCCCTTGGCTATCAAAATGAGAATCTAGACTATATATTTCAAGCATGTACAAAACCATACATGGAATCGGTTAATTAAGGAAAACCGACGAAGACCACACACACCGAAATAGCACTTAAGGGACGTCGTCCGAGCCAGATACAAAGGTGCCGAGGTCCAAGGACCATCGTCAACACAACATACCCGACCAAGACAACCACCGCAACCTCAAGAACATGCCTGCAACTAGATGAGAACTCGCACCTAACCTTTTGAAAAATGAGATCAACCATTGACTTCCACCTCTATGTGTGCAAATTAACCCGCTCACATTTGTCATCGTCGTTTACTGAGGAAAGAATTAAGTATTCTCATGAAAAAAACCATCTAAATCACATTTACTTTCAAAATTTAGCCCTCTTAAAAACTACGTGTATGCATGGGATTAATAAACGATGTGACTACGTGCATGAAACTTTCATGTGGCAGCACGGAGATTTTACAAGCTTTGTTTTTTGGTTGATTAGTTTGCACATTTTTTTATGCACATGATGCTAAAGATTTTTCCCTTCATCCATTTTACACAAACATAAGTAGTAATATCGACATGTCGTGAGTTAGTGTCGCAGTCCAATGACACTTATTTAATTTGATTACGGCTCCAATCTTAACTTCTGATGAACTAACTAATCATATTTTCTGTAAAAAAAACAACTTCTCCGCTGGCACTAATCTGGCAAGTGGCCATACAAATTAATCTGAATCAGCAAAGATCACTGTATCAACAATTTTGGCGCTTGGTATTGAAATTTAGTTACTTCCTTGGAATATACCTATTGTTTTTATGTAATAAAATCTTGCTTTTCAGGATGCCTTATCGTCTATTCTAGCTTAACTCCACTACAAGATATCCATCCAAGTTTTCCATCATTTACATACGCAACCACCCGTGTGTAATAAAAATAATAAAGAAAAGAATTACTAACACAGCGGACTTAAAGGGAAAAAAAACAAAGCTATGGTCTCATAGAATAGATCATTCCAGTTATACACCAATGATTCTTGAACGCCCGAGCAAAGAAATGATAGCCAATCTAGCATTCAATCAAACAATCAAAACATTAACAACACATGAGTATCCACTTTACCACTTCTGAAATCTCAACACAAAGTATCGATGAGGTGCGGCGTGCCGCCGCACGGGCATAGCTAGTACAGTTCTATATTAGTTTCAAAAGTAATGAGTTAGTGAAATCAAACTATCTCAGCCATCAAATAATTTTGAAGTGGAGTATCCTTGCGTCAAATAAGAGAGTCAACCAATCCCATGTTCAAGTTTTTTCTCTCCATAAATCGCCCAACTAACAGAGATGACACGCTTCAATGCATGCTTACATGGTTCTTGCAATATATATTTATATAACATGGATTGCACACTTGACGAACTACTAGTAAAAGGAAAAGCTAATGATTCAAATTGGTCACAAATGCAACCTGGGTAAAAATCAGCAAACCTTAGACAACATGCTGTATTTGACAAACAGTTCTGCTAATCAACTTTAGTGAATTCGATCATGTTGTTTGGTAGATTCCTCCGCATGCCGACCAAAAACTTGACCAGTAGGTGGATAGAAGTGTCACCATCTCTGTATATGATTTCAGTAAGCCTAAGGTTCTCACAGTTGAAATCCACCAGGACCTCAGAAGATTTGTGCAGGCGTTTTCTCATCTCCTTGTTATGCCTATAATCCAAGACCTGTTGAACAGCATAAAAGAATTAACATACGGACTAAATTGAGTTATGGAATAGATCATGAAAGAAGGCGTAGGAGCACCTTGCAACAGCGCAAAGTGAGTTTCTTCAGGTTACGCGAGTTGTGCAGGTATTGCTGCAGCCCGAGG
This sequence comes from Triticum dicoccoides, assembly GCF_002162155.2. Lineage (NCBI taxonomy): Eukaryota > Viridiplantae > Streptophyta > Magnoliopsida > Poales > Poaceae > Triticum > Triticum dicoccoides. The sequence goes on along the minus strand of NC_041388.1, from coordinate 612,435,274 downwards.
AAGTCGTCGCTGATATGACACTCATCTAGCAACAAGCTTCTTAGGTTCTCAAACTTGAATACAGGAAGATCCTCACGAGTCGCATAGAACAACAACTGAAACCCAGGCAATCGTTTTCTTATCCTTAAATTGTTGCAGATATAGGAGATGCAGACTGACTAAAAGGGTATGTCAAGAAGAAAAAGAAGAATATACCATGACCGCAAAATGCGACAAGCGCAAGGTTGTCACGTTAGACAGCGCACCAAGAATACCCAATTCGTGATTCACGCGCTTCTCGACCCTGGGAAGCTGAATCGACGCGTCGACAAGAGACAGCACGGTATGCGGTTCAGTCATATCGACAATGTGTTCAAGCTCCCCGTCGAGGCATAGAGAAACAAGAGCAGGAGCCTCTATAATCAACGCAAAAATCTCATCGTCATGCACCATGTAGTAGCCATCAACGACAGCCAATTTCTTGAGTGAGGAGGAGACAATCTTAGCATTGCTGGTGAGCAAAAAGCTGCAGTTTCTCAGTTGCAGGTCCTCCAGAGCATGGCAGCGGAAGCTGATGAGGCTCCCAAGATCTGTCAGCTTCAGATTAAGCAGGCTGAAGAGATGCAACCTTTTGAGCCGGCAAGGCCATGCCTCGCCTTGGCCTACGGCGCGGCGGACCCATCGGTCAGAAGTCCTGTGGGCGTGCAGCCGGAAGTCCTCCAGGAGCGCGATGTCATGGCTGCGCAGAAGGTTGTCGGTGAAGTTGTCGAAATTGTTGTAGGCGCCGGTCTCCGCCTCGTCGACGTCGAGGCACGGCACGGCGCGCCAGAGGTGCCTCCACCTCGTGGACAGCACGCACGTCCGCGCCATCTGCAGGGCCTTGAGGCGCGACATGATGGCGTGGAGGAGGTCGTCCGGCAGCGCGCTCAGACGGTCGCCGGCATGCCCGATGCCGCCGCCACCACACGCATCAAGGCTGCTGCTTCCGTCGTCGCCACCTGCAGGGCGCGGATGCTTCGGCTTGGCGGAGGCGTCCGTGCAGCGCCCTCCAACCATTTTCGTTGGTTTGGGATTACTGCAGTACGAGTACGAGGGAGGGTGGGCGCTTGTGCTTATATGCAGCGATGGTGGTAAGGAGAAGAAGGCTGCTAATCCGGAGGAAGCACAAAAATGTCTACTGGCTGTCCCTACGCCGCCGCCATGGCGAAATTGGGGATCTTGGAGTCGGGAGTGAGGGGAGAACGATGGAGACGAGGCGGATGAGCCTAGTGGGCTGTACTGTACACGACGGGCCCTTTCTTTACGTCCGGGCCGAAAGGAACTTTTTTTTTCTCAAAAATAAAATCTGTCAGTCCACATTCGGTGCGAGATTGCTCACTAGTCAGATGCCGACAACATTGAGACTATGATGTTAGAATAGCGATCATATTGAATTGACCCAAATTATTTGTTATATTTAGAGATGTTATCGTTGCAAGTCTAAAGTAATAAGATCGAGAGTTAATGTATGCCTAGTTCCCTAGACCATGAGAGTATTGAGTCAAATATGCCAAGGCGCTTTTCCTGCTCTACCGCTCATCATTGCCAATGAGCAAACAAATCGGAGGATTAATTCATTAATTGTTTTAATTTATGTGGATGGACATAAATACCCTTTTTAAACCTATGATGAAAAGAGGGGTGCATGATGAAAGTGTACTTTTGAAGTACTGGAGCATCGGAGCACTTTATTTCAAATAGTTTAAAAATTATATTTGAAGCTTAAAAAAGCCCAAAAAAAACCTCTACATGTTTATATGGATGTATATTACACAATATTAATCTAAATAATGAATCCTAAACCCCAGAAATGTGTAAAAGGATAGTAAAAAAAAAGCATCCGAAGCAGGAAGTAGAGAAATCATTAGGTGGCCTCGCCTAATTAACCACTTCCTCTGTCTCGGCGTAGTATAAGTTATATACAACAAAAAGTGTACCATTAAGAGCTACTTTGAAGTACTTTATGGGTCTCTAGTCTTTTTTTGTTGACACAACTGTGTTTGGATGCTATTCCGCCACATCCATAAGGACAAACGCTTGCTAGCTAACCCAAATGGTGAGCCTTGCAGCAACTTTATTTTGGGAAGGGCCAACGGCCTTGAAGCACATGTGAGTACTTCCATGCTCGATAAGAAATGGTATGGTTGGGTGTCGTATGCAATGTGTTCCTCTGTCGCGCCATGTGTCTTCAGACATGGTTGTGCTGACAGAGCTGATGTGATTGGATTCAGCTTATTGCCCAGCAATGGATGCACACCCAGTCAATGGATTTTGAGCGCTTGATTGAGCAAGTCTAGTATCTTGCCACGACCGATCCATCCAGGAGAGCCATCCATGCCTTTTTGACCATCAACGTAAAAGATGTTTCTTCGATGCCACTCATTTCGAAGTCGTGCTTGCATGCACCATATTTGCATTAACCACGTGATTTTGTTTCCAAACGCTCACCAAACAAAATAACCTGAGGTGTGGCATTAGACGCGCAAAAAGTGTGTGCGTGCTTGTGTGTGAACCGGCCTCTAGGCTGGGAACTGCAAAGATCATACATATATATACTACTAATGGTCAGGCACTGAGGTAATAAGCTCGCACATGCCGAAGTTACTTTGAAGCATCTCCCCGCCATGTGGATGGCTCTAAGTACAGTGCACTTATGAACCACATGATAGGTTACAACACTGGTGGAAAAAGGGCCTTTGGTCGCGGTTGCGCAACCGCGACCAAATAGGCGCGACTAAAGGCCCCCCCCTTTAGTCGCGGTTGCTTAAGAACCGCGACTAAAGGCCGGTCCACGTGGGCGCCAGGCGGCCGTCGGGGCGGAGGACCTTTAGTCGCGGTTCTTCTGGCCAACCGCGACTAAAGGCCGCCGCAAGTTTAGGGTTTTAGCCCCCCCCCCCTAAACCTGTTTTCTGTTTAATTTGTATTGTTTTATTTCTTTTGTGCTTTATTTTAATTTTGAAGGAGTTTCACATATTCTACGGTACTACATACATGCATATGAATGTACAAATTCAAACAAATTTGAAATTAGAACCAAAAAGAATTCAAGAGGAATATACAATATATATTCAATATCATCGGATGACCATATACAATTTTGAACAAGTTTCCATACATAATTTAATGCATATAAAGTTCTACGTCCTCGTAATGGTGTTCTCCTTTAGGATGGAGGACTTCCCTCCTGAACCATCCAGCTAGTTCCTCTTGAAGTGGTCGGAAGCGAGCTTCTGGACTAAGCATCATCCGAAGGTTATTCCTCTGAGCATTGGTATCACTCGGAACCCGCTCAGAGGTGTATCTCCGGATCATCTCACAGACATAGTATGCACATAGATTGGTCCCCGCTGGCTGAATATCCTCACCATTCTTAGCCTTTGACCTTTTGAATTCTAGCTCTTTTTTGAATTCACCGACCTTTGTATCTACGAACCGTCTCCAAACCCTACGAGGCAAAGAAAATTAAATGAACAAGAGAGTTATTAGTTACTTGATATTAGGAAATGAACGAAATAGGCCGATCGATATAGAGCGCAAATGAATGAAAATAATTACTTCTGCAGCATTCTTCTCATGCCGCCCCAAAGCTTTGGATCCTTATTCAGAGAGTCGTGGACGAGACATTCTGAGGTGTCAACTTTAATTACTAGCAGAATCCAGTGGAACCTGCGGACACAATACATATACAGTACGTCATGCATAACTCATCGATTAGCCGGCCACATACCATGCATGGAGTAAATAAAAGAGAATGTGCTCAAGACAGAAACACTCACCCAAAATGGTAAGGAAATAGAATATCACTTTTGAGTTCCTGCTTTGTAAGAAACTGCCACAGATCTGCCTCCATGTCGGCGGGGTGATGCTCCAACACATATCCATTAACGATGTGTGGGTCAATGAACCCAACATCATGGATGTTCCTTACTCTGCATTCCTTAATCTTCATTCTGCATGTATAATAGCGGACACAACAATATAGTTAGGACATATATATAGTGCAGGCAATATGAACGAGATGGGGTAGAAATAAATCACTTACAGAACGTAGCAACTGATGATAGATTTGTCGAGCTCGCGCAGATTGAAAAGCTGGAACAATTCACTCAGATGAATTTGTACATAGTAATGTTTGAAGTGATGCTCATATCTAACTTCCGCATAAATATATTCTTTGGCGTTTTTATTTTTTATGTAACCCTTGTACCATTTCAGCAGACCTTTCATTTATGGAGGTAGATCCTCTTCCTGCGCAGGCTCGACGAGAGGCCCATTCTTCACATATGTAATTACTACCTCCTTCACTGGCGCCTCATCAAGGCCTAACAGTTCACGAAGAGTAATACCTAAGTTGGCCGCTTGTTCTCTGGCACTCGTTACAGTCAATCCATGTGCTGCCGCAGCTGCTATGATATCGGGGTCATCCGGACCGGCGGCTTTCACTATAAGCGGGGCAATCGATTGTTTACTTTGTTCCCCGAGCTGGGCAACTCGTTTCCCGCTTTTTTTACTTTCTAATTCCGTTTTCTCGGCCTCCTCCAAGGCTTTGTTCTCCTGGTTCTCCGCCCGCTCTTTCTTCTCCTTCAACATGAGTGCCTGCCTACGAAGTTCACGTGCATAGTCGTCAGGCAGATTCTTCGTGGCTTGGGACGGTGTGCTCAAAAATGACTTAGCTCACTTCTTTTGCTCATCAGAAAATACTGGCTTGGGCTCGGGCTCTCTTTTCTTCTTGCAGTCCGCCTTCCATTTCTCATGATCAGCAGCCGCGGCCGCGGCAGTTTCCTCGGCACTACGTTCCCAAGGCCTTGTGGGGAGAGGCTTCAGTGATGGCTCCGGTACCTTTGTGATCTTAGGTGCATAAGGGTCCGGGTTAATAATCCAGGACTGCTTCTGCTTCTTTGCCGGAGGTGGATTGGGGGGCGGCGTCTGATCACCCGCCGGACGAGGACTGGGGGGCGGCGTCTGATCACCCGCCGGACGTTGTGGACTGGGGGGCGTCGGCTGACGTGACGGAGGTGTAGGTGAACCGCCACCACCGTAGGGGGTGGACTTGTTGTCCTTGGCGCCTCGCCTAGAAACTTGATAAACTTCTTTTGCCATAGAATGAAATGGCGCTTGACATCTCCAAGTCTTTTCTCCCCTTCAGGTGTAGCAATGTCAATCTCCAGGTCCTCAAACCCTTGGACTATGTCCTCCACCGTGACACGAGCATAGCCATCTTGAATGGGGTTGTTGTGGTGGAGTGCTCCAGGTAAACATGGTAAAGCACTGCCGATGGCTACCTTCATGGACATGTTCCCGATAGGATAATACAGATGACATTCTTTCATCTCCTTTATATCGTCCACGGGGTAGCGAGGAGGCTCCGGTGCAGTAATTTCGACCACCAGAGGCTCCGGTGCAGTAATTTCGACCACCAGAGGCTCCGGTGCAGTAATTTCGATCGTCGGTGCATCTGCACCAGCCGGTGGGGCCTCCGTGGAAGCCACACTGCTTCTCCGCTGCTGGCTTCTGAGATCCGCTGGATGATCTTCATGCTGCGCCCGAGCTGCATCTCTTTCGGCTACTAGTACACTCACGGTTTTCTTCATCACATCCATTTCCGATGCCAACCGCGCCACAACATCTGCTTCCCGATCCATCTTTCTCTTCCGGCTTCTGTAACCGTACGGGTCATCGTTCTGGGGGAACCCTATTTTCCACGGAATGTGCCCCATGCCTCGTACACGTCCTTCGTGTTCAGGATTCCCGAGGGCTTTTGTCAGCGCGTCGTTCTCTCTGTTGAACTTGATCTTCCCCTCTTGAGCATCCCTCATTGCGTCAGTAAGGGCTTGGGTGGGTTTAATTATTTTGCCCCGGTAAAAACACTCCCCTGTCTCCGGGTTCAGCGTTCCCCCATGCCCGTACCACCAGCTTTTGGCCCTTGGGTCCCATCCCTCCGTACCTGGACGGATTCCTCGCGCCCTCAGCTCGTTCTCCATCTTCTCCCACCTAGGCTCCCAAAGGCGATACCCTCCTGGCCCCATAATATGATTGTACTCCTTCTTAGCCGCATTTTCCTTATTTTTTCGATATTTGAATGAACTGCTCCGATTTCTTTTGCTTCACAAATTCTGGCCAATCATGTTTCAGTTTCTCATATTGTCCTTTGAAATCCGGAGTCTTGTTCTGCTTGACAAAGTCATGGGCTAGATTTTGCTTGAATTTCCGGAATGCGTCGGCCATCTTATGAAGAGCGAACTGTTTGACTAGCCTCCTCCTCTCCTTATTTTCCTCAATCTTGTTACCCTCCTCATCGAATTTGTTGTATTCCGGAGGTAGAACGAAATGTTCCATAAGCTTCTTGAAGCAATCTTTTTTTGTTCTCTTATCGACAAAAGTGAAACCAGCAATTCGTGCCTTCTTTGGCTTATTCCACTCCTGGACGGTGATCGAGACGTTGTCTCTAACAACGGCTCCGCATTGGTTGACAAACTTGGTGGCGTTCTTGCGGGGCTCCAGCGGCCTGCCGGTTGCACTGTCGACAACCTCGATGGTGCATGTTTCTCCTTGTTTCATCGTCTTGGTTGCGCCACGCTTTGACGATGTACTCGATTGTTTCGACGATCCGGCCGAGGGCTAAAATAAGAAAGAGAGTCGCGCGCGTTAGTACACACATATTTATTCAAATCAGTTAGTTTTTATCACCAGAGGCTCAATGTATATATATACCTCGGCGCCGGAGGTGGTTGCTACTTCCATTTGAAGATCGTCGTTTATCGACGTTTGTTCGGCATCATCTTGCTGACGGCGCCCTTCATCTTCACCGTCAAGGTTCAGATAAGAAGAGATATCATATTCTTCTTGTCCGGTCGGCACATATAGAATATCGTCGTTTATGATGCCGAACATATGTGCTTCACCGTCCGGATCATAGTTGTCCATAATCGGGTCAGCTCTATCGTCCGCCATTATGTCAGTCCTGAAAACATGTAGTAAAAACAAATTAATTAAGTGAAGAAGGGGGACGGTGGCGGTGGCGGTGGCGAAAGGGCGGTGGCAAAAGGAGGGGGCGAGGAAGGGGTGGGAGAGGGTGTCGCGGTAGAGCGCGAGACGGGGCAGCAGACGACGGCGTCACGGAGAGGGAGGCGAGGACAACACACATGTATAACCCTCGCCGCCCCCTCTCAATCCCAAAAAAAACACCGCATGCATCGCCGCCCCCTCTCCGTATATGCGCGGGGTCGTGTACATTTTTTTAAAGCGGGATCGTTGTACATTGACGAGCGGGGTCGTTGTATATATTGATTATCAAGTTTTACTTTTTTTGTTGTTAATTATCAAGTTTTATATACGTTTTTTTGTTAATTATCAAATTTTACGTTTTTTTTGTTAATTATCAAGTTTTAAGTTATTTTACCGTTTTTGTTAAACTAATTAACTAGTTAAAATTAAAAAGAACAAAAAAAAGAAAAAATTCCGGTGGCCCGCGGCGCCCCTCTCTCTCTCCACGATCTCGCTCTCTGTCTGAGACCGGTGGCCCGTGTGCGCGCGGCAGTACCGAGGCCGGCCGGCGGCGTTGAGGGCGGGCGAGCGAGGCGGCGCGCGCGCGGTGGGCGAGGGAGGC
>NC_041388.1:612392413-612427640 GCF_002162155.2 Triticum dicoccoides | reverse complement strand
AATAAAACTAATTCAATTCAATATGTTAAAAACACAAATATTATATCAAAAAATTCAGAAAAATAAAATTAATTCAATTCAAAATTCTAAAAATACAAATAATATATCAAAAAATTAAGAAAAATAAAACTAATTCAATTCAAAATGTTAAAAATACAAATAATATATCAAAAAATTCAGAAAAATAAAACGAATTCAATTCAATATGTTAAAAACACAAATATTATATCAAAAAATTCAGAAAAATAAAACTAATTCAATTCAAAATTCTAAAAATACAAATAATATATCAAAAAATTAAGAAAAATAAAACTAATTCAATTCAAAATGTTAAAAATACAAATAATATATCAAAAAATTCAGAAAAATAAAACTAATTCAATTCAAAATTTTATACGCCTAGGCAGGAGTACGACAGCGATGACAGCAGCGACGACGACGGCGGCAACTTAGAAGGCGACGACTACCAGTACAACGGCGGCGGCTATGAAGACTACGAGTATGCATATTATACGCCTAGGCAGGAGTATGACTAAATCACTCCAAATTTCATGTATCATCAGTGGTATCTCGAATCATTCGAAAATGGACACCAAACACATCACGGGTAATATAATTCACATGATCCATTCAACAAAGTTTGGTACAATAAATTATTACATATCATTTCTTCCCTTGTGTCCCTGCTTGCTTACGATTGTGCCGTATCCATGGAGCATCCTCATCATTTAACTTAATGCTTGGGTCGGTGTTCACTTTGAAGGGCGGAATTTCAGCAAACATATTATAATCTTCTGACATGTCTGTCTTGTCCTTCACTCCCACGATGTTTCTTTTCCCTGAAAGAACAATGTGGCGCTTTGGATCATCGCATGATGTACTGATCGTTTTCTTATCTTTCCGTTTCCTCGGTTTGCTACTCATGTCCTTCACATAGAAAACCTGAGCGACATCTTTCGCTAGGACGAATGGTTCGTCAAGGTAACCAACATTGTTGAAATCCACCATTGTCATTCCGTATTGCTGGTCCACCTTTACCCCACCTCCAGTTAGCTTGAACCATTTGCACCGGAACAAAGGGACCTTCAAGGAGGGTCCATAGTCAAGTTCCCATATCTCCTCTATGTAACCATAATATGTGACCTTTTGCCCATTCTCGGTTGCTGCATCAAAGCGGACACCACTGTTTTGGTTGGTGCTCTTTTTATCTTGGGCGATCGTGTAAAATGTATTCCCATTTATCTCGTACCCTTGGAAAGTCGTTATAGTCGAAGATGGTGTCTTGGCCAACATGTACAGCTGATCTACAACATCATTGTCATTCATTAAATGTTTTCTCAACCAACTGCCGAAAGTCTCCATGTGGGCCTTCCTAATCCAGGATTCAGGCTTCCCCGGGTTGTCCGAGCGTAAAATATTCTTGTGTTTCTCAAAGTACGGAGCCACCAAGCTGGAATTGGTCAGTACAGTGTGGTGTGCTTCAGTCAGAGAATGGCCGTCCATACATGTCGTTGATTTCCTTCCGATCGTGCCTTTTCCACTTAGTCTCCCCTCGTGCCGCGATCGAGGGCTTAAGGTCAGGAACAAAGTCAACACAAAACTCAATTACCTCCTCATTTCCATAGCCCTTGGCGATGCTTCCTTCTGGCCTAGCACGGTTACGAACATATTTCTTTAATACTCCCATGAACCTCTCGAAGGGGAACATATTGTGTAGAAATACAGGACCGAGAATGAAAATCTCTTCGACTAGGTGAACCAAGAGGTGCGTCATAATATTGAAGAAGGATGGCGGGAACACCAACTCGAAACTGACAAGACATTGGATCACATCGTTCTGTAACCGTGGTAGATCTTCTGGATTGATTACCTTCTGAGAGATTGCATTGAGGAATGCACATAGCTTCACAATGGCTACTCGAACATTTTCCGGCAGGAGCCCCCTCAAAGCAATCGGAAGCAATTGCGTCATAATCACGTGGCAGTCGTGAGACTTCAGGTTTTGGAACTTTTTCTCCGCCATGTTTATTATTCCCTTTATATTGGACGAGAATCCAGACGGGACCTTCATACTGCTCAGGCATTCAAAAAAGATGACCTTCTCTTCTTTGGTCAGAGCGTAGCTGGCACGACCTTGAAACCATTCCGGATGCCGGTCATCAGGGTCTTTCAAACGTTGATGGTCCTGCCGTGCTTCCTTTGTATCATTTGTCTTCCCATACACGCCCAAGAAGTTTAGGAGGTTCACGCAAATATTCTTCGTAACGTGCATCACGTCGATTGCAGAGCGGACTTCTAGGACTTTCCAATATTCTAGCTCCCAGAATATAGATTTCTTCTTCCACATGGCTGCGTGCCCGTCAGCTCCCTTCGGAACTGATTGTCCGCCAGGACCCTTTCCAAAGATGACTTTCAAATCCTTGACCATATCAAATACCTCAGCACCAGTGCGTTCCGCAGGCTTCGGCCGGTGATCTGCCTTGCCGTTGTAATGCTTGCCTTTCTTTCTTACTGGATGAATTTTCGGAAGAAATCGACGATGCCCAAGGTACACGTTCTTCTTACAATTTGGCAAATGTACACTTTCAGTCTCATGTAAGCAGTGCGTGCATGCATTGTATCCCTTATTTGACAGTCCCGAAAGGTTACTAAGAGCAGGCCAATCGTTGATGGTTACGAAAAGCAACGCTCGTAGGTTAAATTCCTCTTTTTTGTGCTCATCCCACACACGGACACCAGGTCTGCCCCACAGCTGTAAAAGTTCATCAACTAATGGCCTTAGGTACACATCGATGTCGTTGCCGGGTTGCTTCGGACCTTGGATGAGCACTGGCATCATAATAAACTTCCGCTTCATGCACAACCAAGGAGGAAGGTTGTAGATGCATAGAGTCACGGGCCAGGTGCTATGGCTGGAGCTCTGCTCGCCAAAAGGATTCATGCCATCTGTACTTAGACCAAATCTTATGTTCCTTGCGTCAGCTGCAAAATCTTTGAACTCTCTGTCGATCTTTCTCCATTGCGTTCCATCTGCGGTGTGTCTCAACTCCCCGTCCGACTTACGGTCCTCTTTGTGCCATCGCAACAACTTGGCATGCTCTTTGTTCCTGAACAGACGTTTCAACCGTGGTATTATAGGAGCATACCACATCACCTTGGCGGGAACCCTCTTCCTGGGTTTCTCGCCCTCAACATCGTCACCAGGGTCATCGCCTCTGATCTTATAACGCAATGCAGTGCATACCGGGCATTCATTCAAATTCTCGTATTCACCGCGGTAGAGGATGCAGTCGTTGATGCATGCATGTATCTTCAGAACCTCTAAACCTAGAGGGCAGACAACCTTCTTTGCTTCGTACGTACTGGCGGGCAACTCGTTATTCTTTGGAAACATATTCTTCAACATTTTCAGCAAGTTTTCAAATGCCGAGTCAGCTACACCTGCCTGTGCCTTCCATTTCAGCAAATCCAGTGTGCAGCCCAGCTTTTTCAGACCATCATCGCATCCGGGGTACAACGACTTTCTGTGATCCTCTAACATGTGATCCAAATTCTCCCTCTCCTTTTCAGTTTCGCAGTGTCTCCGTGCATCAGCAATGGTCCGACCAAGATCATCAACGGTCTCATCACGTGCCTCTTCTTCACCTTCACCTTCCCCTTCACCTTCCCCTTCACCTTCAGCATCCTCCATGAAAGTATCACCGAAATGAGCAAGATAGCTTTCATCGATGAAATCATCCCCTTCTTCATCTTCTTCCATTATAACCCCTCTTTCTCCATGCTTGATCCAACAATTATAGCTTGGCATGAAACCGTGCCGAAGCAGGTGCAGGTGAACTTCTCTTGAGGAAGAGTAACCCTTCTGATTCTTACATCAACACATGGACAGATAACAAAACCCTTCTGCTTGTTCGCATTAGCCACTACGAGGAAATCTTTTAAACCCGTAGTGAACTCGCGGGAGAGTCGGTTACCGTACATCCATTGCCGATTCATCTGCATTATTATAATATAAAATATATAATTAACCATCATGCATTTGTTAAACTAACTAGCTATAAACAATAGAAATTAAACAATGAACAACACACATGCATATTTTATCAATGACACACATGCATGAAAGGTTCAAGTTGCTAACCGCGATCGAGGAGGAAAAAATAAATGAGGAACCTCAAGTGTGGCTCCACCACTTCATATCATGTTTGTTTCACCCTCTTGGGGCATTTCATCAAACACCTTGTGTGCATAAGAGGAACCAAAAGCAAACCTACACCCCCTTGTGAAGCTTGTGAAGAGAAGTGGCACCAAATGGCTAAGTGAGCGTGCTGAACTGGTATATATAGGGGAGGAGCTTTAGTCGCGGTTGGCCTGGCCAACCGCGACTAAAGGCCTTTGGGCACCTTTAGTCGCGGTTGGCCTGGCCAACCGCGACTAAAGCCCCTCACGTGCACCAGCTGGCCACCGAGCGCCCTGGGCCCAGGCCTTTGGTCGCGGTTCGTCTGCCGAACCGTGACTAAAGACTTCATTAGTCGCGGTTCCTACAGTTTCGCGACTAATGGGGCTGGACGGAAGCCTCTTTTTCTACCAGTGAAGTAGAAAAAAATAGTCTATTATTTTACTGATTTTCTTGAGTAGAATCTATCATGTTTGTTTAAGGCCGGGGCTATCTCGAGTAAAATATGCGTCTATCATCACTGACTAGCTACAAGACAATGTGGCCAAATATTAGTAACGACATGTATACACTTTGTACACAACGGAAGGATCATTATCCTAGCCTTAGAATCATTTGATAAACATAACCCGTTTTATTCATGTGAAGCTCAAGACTATATTCAAATATAAATCAAGTAACATCGCTAAATCCCACCACTAATTAAACAACCGCATGCAAATCTTAAAATTTATAACTAAATTTAAACCACCGAAAAGAAGCAACTAATTTAGTACATGGATGGGGCCATCAAGACAACACATTCAACAAGGTAGCAACACTAGTAGACCAACATTTAGTGAACCAGTCATTGAAGGGGAAACACATGATTTTACCACCGATTTCACCTCACTAGTCACTACCATCTGCCTAATGCAACAAGTGAAGGCTAGATTTATCTTGTTAGAAAACTCCCAAAATAAATGGTGGCAAAACACTCACCATAATAATTGTAGCAATGTACTCAAATGATGTAAAATCCCCGCCACTATGTTGCATGATTTCTTCAAAGCATCTCAACACGACCACGTGCTACAAATTCTGGCTACAAATATTCACTGGACTTTTCCTGAGTTGCATCGACATATGCTTTTAAAAACCTAAAGAATAGCTCACCAAGAAAGGTGCCCAATCAGAACAGCCACATTTGTAAGTACTGGGCAAGATACAACACGTTGAATCATGCAAACAAATTACGCAATAACAAGATTCCAGAAAGAAAGAAAAAAGAACAACCGTAGTCATAACAAATAAAGGAACCATAAAAAAGACACCTGGAACAGTTTTTCCTACTACAACAATGGTGGATGTTTCTGAATATGGTTGATCAGTTATTAGTTTACAATAGCGGACACCGATATACCAAAAAAACGGAACAACTAACAGAGTAACCTTTTTATAACTTAATCAAATTCAGAAAAGTTGAGTACAAGACACGCAGCAACCGACAGAACACCGAGGCTAGCTACCTGACGGACCAAGATTGCCCAAGGAGAAGAAGCTCCAACGCGCCCTCAGCCGGTTAAGCGTCCGCGCTGTTAGATTGCCCGCTGGGAATGGCTCGTCAGCCGAGCCAAACAGCGTAGTGCCGATGTCGCTAACTCTTGGTGACAAGTGACATCAACGAGGGAGATGACAAGCTACGCTGATTCCTCAAGAACTTTGCCAACGCCGTCAAAGACGGCACCCACCGGCAAATCATTGACATCCACTGCAGCGTCGTAAGCGAGACGCTCCATCGATCCTGTCCGTGACGCATATCCGTGTCCGTGTCCGACCTCCGACGATGCTGGGGCTCCGACTCCGATCGATCGAGGTCGCAGGCCCGATTTCGATTTGTTTTCCTGCTGGTCCATACCAGTAGTTCTATAAATTGAAGCGAGAGGGCCAGGCCATGGCGTACGTGCATCGCAGACAAGCCCTTTGTGTCCCTGATTTTCATCGGCGAAAGAGTAGCGGTTAGAAGCCGCAGAAACCAGCAGTTCTCGTAGGATCCTCCCTCGATGAAGCTTCTTCCGGCCGCCCTCGGCCTCCTCCTCCTCCTCCTCCTCCTCGTTCTAAATCCCAATGGCGTGGAGGCCCGGCCAGCCCCTGCCGGCGGCCATCAGAAGAAGTCGTCGAGCAACACTTTCTTCGTCTTCGGGGACGACTTCGCCGACAACGGGAACCTCCCTCTCACCGACCCCGTCACGAAGATGTCGCGGCAATGGGCCTACCCCTACGGCTCCGTGTATACCGATGCCCATGGGTTTCCGCGACCAAATACTCCGTCTGGCCGCTTCTCCAGCTACAAAATCCAGTCAGATTTCATCGGTAAGGCACTACCTTATGTTACCACAAAAAAAGTACTGTTATATTTTACAGTAATCCCTGCCCCTGGTGAATCACAATTATCCCTACTAACTGCTTTATTAATAAATTGCAGTGACAATGTTGGGGTTGGAGGAGGCCCCTCCTGCGCATGCCCTCACAGCAGACAAAACCTGCGACCCGTCCGGCATGACCTTCGCCTATGGTGGTGCAGGTGTGCTGGAAAGTACATCACACGGGGTTCACACCCTCCGCAAGCAGGTCGACGCTTTCAGGAAGATGGTCAAGGATGGGACCATCTCTGAGAAGCAGTTGAGTCACTCGGTAGCACTCGTGGCCATCTCCGGCAACGATTATGCAAGCACAGGCGTGATTGGCCTAAGTAACCCCAGTGATGTGAGTATCATATCAACGCAGAATGTATATATATCCATACACTAATTTGTTTGTGCATCTTACTAACTTAATTTCATGTATGTGATGCAGATTACTGCTTATATTGGAAAGGTGACAGAAGAGATCGCGGCTAATGTGGAGCAATTGTTGAAGCTCGGGGTGAAAAAAGTTCTTGTCAACAACTTGCACCCTATCGGTTGCACGCCGTCACAAACCCGAACCAATAACTACACCGCGTGCGATATTTTGGAAATTTGGGTGCATCAATTCACAACGATAACCTGAAACAAGTCATGACAGTAAAGAAGAATGTCCACATCATCGACCTATACACCGCATTTACTAGTATTGTGGATCATGCGCCAGGTACGTATGTATTTTCATGCAAAGTTTCTCATTATTTTAAAAGTTCCTAACATTATTAGATGGAGTTTGATTGTATGCTTGTACTACTTCTTATGAACTTTTTTATTTTTATCGGCATTAATGTAGGTAAAGGCTCAGATCTATCTAAGCAATTCAAGCGCAAACTATCGCCATGTTGCGAGAGTTTGGATTCGAATGGCTATTGCGGACAACAAGGCGAGTCGTCCTCGGAGCTTCTATACACCGTGTGCGACAAGTCCGACAAATTTTTCTATTGGGACGACATGCACCCCACACATGCAGGATGGGAGGCTATCATGAAACAGTTGGAAAAGCCCTTGAAGGAGTTTGTAGATCAAGACTAGGTAGCTAGGTTCTAAATAAATTATCTACGTATGCATCCACGATGACAATCTTCTGATTGTATTTGTTTGATAGTTTCAAGTATTTCAAAGACTGGATTTTCTAGGATGAATATTAAATTGTATTTGCATCTAGTTTTGCGAAAACTATATTCATAAGATGTAACTATTGTATATCATATGCCACATTTACAATAAAGATGTGTTCTAGCTATACAAGTCAAGTACTTGCCTATATATGGCTCAATAAGCTCAATGCAATTCCACATCGATTGATTTTTGCTGTCAGCATGGTCTACCGGGACAACGTGTTCTAAGGGTGATGACGGGTGCTTTGTCGACGGTAGTGGTTGTTCGGTCAGCCAGAGCCCTCAATGTATTTATTTTATTTGGGCTGCTTTGTACTTATGGTGAACCTTATAATAGATAAAGTCTTTTTTCACCCAAAAAAATATGATAGAAAAACTAAAGCCAATCATTCGAGCTTGATCACCCATTCTCACAAGATTAGAGGATGTTCAGATAAGAATAAGGTTTATTTTTGAGGATCTTCGGGATTTAATTAGTTCATCAGAAATACACCATCCAAATACACCTTTATGATCTTCGAGATTAACTTGCTGGCTTACAAAAAACTAGCACCAAGATGCTTGTTTATTTTTAAGACGGAACTCCTGAAGGGCTGCTGCTTTTCCATTAAGAATGAAGATAGTTACAGTAGACTTCCGAATTAAATAACTGCAACTTGGGCATGTGTTGCAACTTGACAATAGAGACTCCATCAAAATTGTCGACTTGGGCATGCATTGTGACACTGTAGATGGATGTCTCTTGTGCAGTCAACGCTTTTCTTGATTCAGGCAAGGATATATAGATTTGAAATTATTTTAAAAATGGTGTTGTATTCAATTTTTAGGGGGTGCACAAGTACTTCCATGACCGTCCAGCCGACAATCGAGTGTAACAAAATATGATATTAATATGGAAAAAAGAAACATCACTAGAAAGGGTATTCATTTTTAGACATAGTGGAAGGTCAAGAATTTGTTCTCTCGTGTGGAACTCGTGGTTATTCCATTAGCACTCCGGCTGAACAAAATATCTGGCCACCAATACTCTCACATAATCGGCACACCTTTTGGCCGTAGCAACCTAGGTCCATATGCCTCCTCGCTCCCATTGCCCGCAAGGAATGTGCGATTTTATTACAAGCCCCAGGGTTTAAAGAAAGAATGACTGAACCAGAGTTTAGATGGTCTATGAAACTGGATGCAATTTTCATTATTTCTGGTGTTCATTGTACTGCCATGATTGAAGATGAATAGATCGACAATTTCTCACACAAAAAATACATAGGGTCAAAGTCTGTAATCTGCAGTGCACCGGTCAATGGGGAGTCAAGAATTGGCAGAGAGAAAATAGATGAAGTCACGTATGATAGAAGTGGTAACAGAAAAGGATAACCAAAATTAACAGCACTACCTAAACTACCTGACAAAGGATGGAAACCGGGGGTAGGCCTGTAGGGGGTAAAGGTCAAAGGGGCCCTGTAATGGCAGAAACATTTGAAGAGAATAACTTAGATTTGGCGTAGATGAACCAAACAGAGTGAAGTACCAAAAAATTGATGTTCCCAAATATCAAATAGTGATAGATGTTTTCCTGAGGTCACTCATTCCGAGCAGTAAACTTATAAAGTGGCTAAGGTGTCGGTATGTTACAACGCACGCCATGTGCCTCATGCCAATATACGGCGATTCGTTATATATGGCCCGACTAAGTCCACTGCTAACCTCAAGTAATGTAAATTCATCATCGAGCATGGTTTTGTTATGGCGGTCTATTCCAACAAACTAACATATACTAGGATCATAGGGTCTAAATGATCACATAGCTTGAACCATTCACAAGGCGCTTCTAATATATGAAATGAAAAGTAGCTTGATGGTTATATATAGAAGCATATGTAGAGCAAGGTGCGGTTGGCAATGTCATAAATTAGACTTATTAGAAGCACTTCCTTGTGGAAACTGGAACATGTAAATGTTGTACATATAGGCTACCGCATGAGCTAGATGGCATAGTAGGTCTCTCTCATTCCTCACCTCTCATGATAGCAGTTCTAGGGTTCCTTCGTGTTGTCAATGATGTGTCAACGAGAGTAATGGGGAATGTTTTCCATCAACGCCATCCATGACTCTAGCACTGCAATATGTACAAGGGACGGTCAATGGCGGGTGCCTTGCTTCGAGGCAGTGACGTCAGTGCCTTGGGGATGACTTCGCCGACAACGGGAACCTCCCTCTCACTGAGCCCGTCACTGAGATGTTGCAGCAATGGGCCTACCCCTACGGCTCTGCATATGCCGACACTTATGGGTTTCCGCGACCAAATACTCCGTCCGGCCGCTTCTCCAACTATAAAATCCAGTCTAATTTCATCGGTCAACACTCAGCACTCAACACTATGTTATAAGTACTCCCTCTGTCCCAAAATGCATAGTGTCAAAAATGATCTTACATTTTGGGACGGAGGGAGTATTATGTTAAAGAAAAATTGTAATCTTTGCTGCATAATAGTTATCCTACTCACTATTTTATTAATATCCTACTCATTGTTTTGCAGAAGCATGCTTCTACATCACGCACTAGATACAAGACGGTGTGACCAAATATTAATAACGACTTGTATAGACATTTACACAGCGCAAGGATCATTATCCCAGCCTTCAAATCATTTGATAAACATACCTCATTTTATTCATGCGAAGCTCAGGATATTGAGGCCAAAAACAACATGCCAACAAAACCGGCTAATATGGCTAAATCACGCCATGATTACACAACAACATGCTAATCTTGCAATTCATTACTAAATTTAAACCATTGAAAAGAGGCAACACATTTAGTATATGGATCGGGGCCTCAAGACAACACATTTAACAAGGTATCAACACCAGCACACCAGCATCTATTGAACCAGTCAGTGAAGGCGGAACACATGATTTTACTATTTGAGTTCATCTCACTACCATCTTCCTGATCCAACAACTGAAGAGGCATACTAATATACAAGACAGCCTACACATAGTCGATGACACATGACTTGTAGTTGTTAGATCCAACCAATGAAAGCCAGAATGAGGCTTTTGCCTCGGATCTAAAATGTCAAAAACTGCTCGGCCCAGCTAACGTAGGAAAACTGATGTGTGGTTGTATGGCAAATCCAAGGTGATCAAAGAAGCTCCCTGCCACTTGTACCAGATTCAAAAAGATTAGTCGTGCAGTGCACGCTAGCATTGAACCGCTACATAGCGTCAAAAATCCTATTGGGCCGCCCCGCCACCTACATATGTGCACTAATCCTAAAAAGGACCCTCCAAAATCATTTGATGGATCCATAGAGTGAGGATGGATGAAGACAATACCAGCTATACCGTGAAAGGACACCTGCACAACCACCATGCATGACGACCGACACAATGTCTAGATTTCTCTTGACTAGTATACAAGTACTTCCATGGCCCTCCAGCCAGCAAATCCAGCGCAACAAAAAACGATATCGATATGAAAAAAAATCATCAATAGAAATGATTTAAATGAGCCCTGTAACCAACATTGTAAACACGTCTGTTCAGATACTATATAAGGCATGAACAGTACATCAACTCATTCACTTCAGTCTTTCTTTTCTTCTCAGTTGCAATGCCGAATGCAATGAGTTCCTCGGGCGTCGCATGCAACTTGGAGAGCTGTGACAGTGCCAGCGGAGCTGATGTGATGGACACATCTTTTAGGGCAGCAACCGATGCACACCCACGCAAATTGATTTTGAGCGCTTCAGCGACAAAATTTTGTGATGATGGATCCAGCCAGATAAGCCATACATGCATTGTCGACATAATACATAAAAGATATGTTCACGATGCCCATGCATCAACAAAATAACTTTATCTTTAGACGCTCACCAAACAAAGAACCTACTGGGAGGTATGGGGTTAATTAGACTCGCGACATGGTGTCCATGGGTGTTTGTATGTGTGATTGTGTGAACCGACCTTTGAGGTAGGGAAATGCAAAGATCATACAGCAGTGCTACATGCACGACACTGGCCGGACGACATGCAGACAATATGACATATCCCACCATCAGAGTCTAAGGCAAAACATCTCCAGCGGTTGGATTAGCTATCATCCTCGTGTCGTTCACTGGAATTGTCGTGTGTGTAGTAGTTTCGAAGATCATACTGCTTTATACTACTTGGTCAGAACCCAAGGTAATAAGCTTTGCACGTGGCAAAGTTACTTTCAAGTCTCTCCCTGCCATGTTGATGGCTCTAGGTACAGTGCAATTATGAACCATGATAGGTGACAAGTAGAGGAACTCAGCCTCTTATTTTTAATATATTATTTTGTGGAACCTACCATCATAGTGTTCAGGGTAGCTATGTCTATCTTGAGCGAAATATGCTTACAAACCGGTGTGATCAAATATTAATAACGACTTGTATACACATTTACACAGCGCAAGGATCATTATCTCAGCCTTTGAATCATTCGATAAACATACCTCATTTTATTCATACAAAGCTCAAGACTTTGAGGCCAAAAACAACATGCAAAGAAAAAATGGCTAACGTCACTAAATCACAGCACAGATTACACGACAACTTGCTAATCTTGCAATTCATTACTAAATTTAAGCCACTAAAAAGAAGCAACACATTTAGTATATGGATCGGGGTACCAAAACAACACATTCAACAAGGTATCAACACCAGCACACCAGCATCTCTTAAACCAGTCAGTGAAGGCGGAACACATGATTTTACTATCGAGTTCACCTCACTGTCGTCTTCCTGATCCAACAATTGAAGGCTAGATTTCACCAGAGGCACACTAATATCCAAGACAACCTTCACATAGTCGATGGCACACGACTTTAGTTGTTAGATCCAACTAATGAATGACAGAACGACGCTTTTGCCAGAACGGGGCTTTTGCCCAACCAACATAGGAAAATTGATGTGTGATTGTATGGCAAAGCCACGATGATCGAAGAAGCTCTCTAACGCTTGTACCAGATTCGAAAGCATTAGTCGTGCAGTGCACGCTAGCATTACACCGCTACAGAGCGTCAAAACTCCTATGGGGCAACCCGCCACCTGCATCTGTGAACTAATCCTAAATGGGACCCTCCAAAAATCATTTGATGGGTCCATAGAGTGTGGATGGATGAAGACAACATGAAGATACACCATGAAAGGACACCTGCACAACCACCATGTATGGCGACCGACACAATGTTTAGATTTCTCTTGTCTAGCGTACAAGTACTTCCATGGTTGTCTAGCCGGCAAAATACAGCGCAACAAATAACGATATCGATATGAAAAATAATCAATAGATATGGTTTCAAATGAAATGTTTAGAAGTAGTGTAAGTTCAAGAATTTGTTTTCTTAGATGAACTCTTGATTCCATTAGCACTCAACCTGGACAAAATAGCTGGCCACCAAAACTATAACATCATCGGGCACACCTTCTGATCATAGCAGCCTAGGTCCATGCCTCCTCACTCTCATTCCCGCCAAGGAATTAATGAGCAATTTTATTACAAACCTCATGGTTTAAAGAAACAATGACTGGACCAAAATTTATGGACGCCCTTAATGTCATGATACGCAGGAACACGATGTCAAAGTCTGTAATCTGCAGTGCACCAGTTGATGAGAAGTCAAGAATTGGCAGAAGGAAAATAGATCAGAAGTCATGTACTAGAGAAGATGTAAGGAAAAATAACCAAAACTAGCAGCAATATCTATACTACTTGCCAATGGATAGGGGGCTTACCAAAGGTCAAGACGGCCCTGGAAAATTGGAGAGGAAAACTGACATTTGTTGCAAAGAAACAAAAAAAAAAAGAGTGAAGCGCGACAAACTTGATGTCTCCAATGATCAAACTGCGATAGTGTGATACTCCCTCCGTCCCACATTATGGGATGGATGGAGTAGATATTTTCCTAAGGCCACTCATTCCGAGTAACTTATAAGCCGCTTAAGTGTTTGTATGTTACAATGCGCACCTTGCGCGTCATGCCAATATATGGTGCTTCCTTATATATGGCACAGCTAAGTCCACTGCCAACCTCAAGTGATGTGAATTCCATGATCGAGCATGGTTTTGTTTTGGTGGTCTATTCAAACAAACTAACATGTACTAGAATCATAGAGCTTAAATGATCACATAGTTTGAACCATTCACAAGGGTCGCTTCTGATGTATGAAATGAGTAGTTGGTAGATGGCATATAGAAGCATATGTAGAGCAAGATGCAACTGGTAGATGGCATATATTAGACCTATTAAAAGCACTTTCCCATATAAACCGAACATGTAAAAGTTGTACATATAGGCTACCGCATGAGGTAGATGACATAGGTCTCTTTCCTTGCTCACCTCTCATAACAGCGGTTTCTAGGGTCCCATGATGTTGTTGACCATGTGGCAGTGGCAGTAATGGCTAAGATATAAAGCACGCTTGACTTTAAGAGTACAACACAAAGACATACAAGTATCAATTGCTAAAGATTTGCGAGCACACACTTTATTTTAGCACACACCTCTACAGATGTATTTTAGTGAAGAAATTTTGCAAGATGATGGGAAACTTGTTGATGTTCATCCAAAAAAAAATCAGATGTCTTTCAATTTAGTTATGCTTGCAATTTTTTGGAATTATGTTCATGCAGGTGCATTTGTGCTCGAGATTAGAATAATACTTTCGCTCAATAACACCTAATTAACACGTGACGTAATTTTACTGTCATCTCTTGAAACTGAGGCGGGCTATAATGGTGATATCTTAATCGATACCATGCACTTAGGAATAGCAAACACGCTGATGTGACAAAGAATTAAACAAGAGAGATGGTTAGAGTGATATAAGTAGATATCATATCATAGTAAACGATATGCTACTTTATGTCATGCATGGTCATAAATAAAATTATCTATTATACTATTTTATGTGTATCATACATGATACTAATATATGATACTCCTCATAATGAGTAGTCTGAGTAGCCTCTAGTAACAAAAGTACCCCCTCTGTCTCATAATGTAAGACGTTTTTTGACACTAATGTACCCCCTCTGTCTCATAATGTAAGACGTTTTTTGACACTAATGTAATATTAAGAAATGTCACATTATGAGACGGAGGGGTATCATTTATACCATGATGGAAATCTTAATAAAAAGATATAGTAATTTCACAATTTCTTGGAGTGGGCAGAGCAGAGAAAAACATGGGTTCCCAAGTCCCAACACATCTTATTTCACTTGGAATTGTCGCGCCGCTCGTGCGCTGTCACACTCCTTATCCTCTGAAGCGGTGGTGCTTACCCAAACTGTGTGGCAGGTCTCGAAACCGCTACGCTACACCGGCAAAGCTGACGCTAGAGCAGAGAGGCAGCCCCCGTGTTCGCCGCTCGTCTCCATGGAGGCAGTCGCCAGAGCAAGCATCGCGGCAGGCTCGCACGCGCGGGTCCCCCTGTGCCGGCGACCGCGGCCGCGCCACGCCGTGCGCTGTCTCCGGGGACGACCCTCGGTGGCCTGCGCGGCCGCCGCCGACGCCGATGTCGTCCGTCTCTTCGACGCCGCCAAGCTCACGGTAATAAGGGAGACGCTCTGCCGTCCTCCAGCATTCACGGCGGCTTCCTTCGAATGCTGAGGCACTTATCTCGTATTATGCGGCATTGTTTCAGGTGGACGAGTTTGTGAAGAGCGGGATGGTGGTCGGGCTCGGCTCCGGCGCCGCGTCCGGGCTCGCCGTCCAGTACCTCGGCACGCGCCTCCGGCGAGGCTCGCTGACCGGCATTGTCGGCATACCCTCGTAAGCATTCCAATTGCTTCACTGCCACTCCGTGGTTCATCTGTGCCACATGAGCTTTACTTGCATCCTGCACAACCGCAATCCCGCATGCATTCGCTCGCTCCTGATCATCGGTTGCGTCTAATCGGTTGTTGGGGTTGATCAGCCAGGTCTGTGATCTGTGCAAGTGAGGCGGAGAAAGCCGGGATCAAGGTCGGCAGCCACGAGGAAGGCGCCCAAGTACGCTCTATTCTCTTGTCACCATTGTAAATCTTGCAGGCAAGAAAGAAGAGGATTTTGGCTGAAACCATGCTCACTGACGTATAGATTGATTTTGCTTTCGCTGATGCTGATGTAATTGAAGAGGGCACACTCGCTGCTGTCATCGGGCGCGGGAAAACCGAAAGCGGACAGCCTTCTTTCATACAAGAGAAGGTTAGCGCAACTCTTCAGAAATTTGTAAACCAGCTCTTCAAAAACTGCTTAAACCCATTCAGGCTCCCTGCCTCCCTGACTTGTGTCTGTCTAAATCATCACTTATCCTTTTTGTTTCCTGAAAAGTCGAACAAGCATGCATCTTAGTAAGTTCATGAAGATGGAAATATTGCTGTTTTCTGAAAAAAAAAATACAATGTAACTATTTGCTTGTGTTCACTGCAGATATTTCTGTTATGTCAATTATATTATTATCTCATCTTCCTATATGCAACTCTTGATTGGTCTGGAACCACAGGGTATTGTTGAATCGGCTGACAAGGTTGCCTTTATCATTGACAACGACAAATATGTGAATGGCATCGAGGGATCCATTCCAGTTTTGGTCAAAAGTGTAAGCAATCTCTACCTTCTGCCACCAGACATCAGATCAGTTCTCTGTAATGTTCGTTAAGAGAGGGGCAGATCATTTCAGGGGAACTGGATCGACACCGCTGAAGAGATTGATGATTTGTTCCTAGGCGACGCAGAGGTGCACAGCTAATCAATCTCTTAATAATTTCTGAAATTTCATACTCTGAGCAGCTAATGGGTTTCTGAACCTGAAACCTGTCCGTGCCCTGCCGACCCGGCAAAAAGAGAACCCTTTTTGACTGATAACCATTGTGTGATTGCCTGAAGGTTTGGAGGAGGCCATCAATTGGAACTGCCGGTCCATCGGGAGGCGACTTCCCGCTGGTAACCAAGGAGGGCCATCACATACTTGATGTTATCTTCACAACCCCAATCCAGGATCTTGGTATGTGCGTAAATGGAAGCCTGTTACCTCTCGGAGGATCTAAATTCGACATAATAAATCAGCAACTATTTCTCCAGTGGAGTTTTTAGCTGGTTCCTTTGGTCACCGTGCAGGAAAGGTAGCAGAAGACTTGGAGAAAATCGTTGGCGTTGTGGACCATGGGATAATTTGCAACACTATGTAAGTTTCTCAACCTAAGCAATTTCTATAACAAAAATCCAGTTTTTAACCAGCATGCTTCAAAAACAAACGAATAAAAAGGTATTAGACCACAAAGCAAACAACGCGTATGCAGCTACACGCTGCAGTGTCTAAGATATTACAATCTGTTACATGCAGGCCGTATGCCGTAATTGCGTCGAAAGGGGAAGTTCAGGTCTTGGATCGGAAGTCATCGGTGATACCAAACACATAAATCTACAATTGAGTTGCAGAGCAACCATTTCCCCCGCATTTCGACGGGAGAATCTATTGCGAGTTGGCTGGTGAAAAAAAAATGCAATGAGTCAAACGTGCGATAGCTATTTTTTGTACCGTCCGACGTGTAAAATTCTGTGTGGCATGTCCAAAGTTTTCCCCTACGGATGTATGAATATGATCTTCAGATATGTGCAGCTACTGACTCTGCTAGCACTCTGAAGAATCTGAATCACATGTTTATATAAGTTGGTCATGTGATGGCATCTGCCAGTTCGGCCTGAGGCATCTTTTGCAGCTAAACCTCTACGCTTTCACTGTTCACTAGTACTGTGAGTTGCGTATTGCAATGGACCATCTCTGACCCAGCCGTGCACACAAAGGAATGCATGGCTGCGATCAACCATGGCTAACTAAGCCAGGGGACTTAAACTTGGAACCCACGCTTAGTCCTATTAGGTTATTATTATACTTATATCACAGCTCAGAGGCTAACTAAGCCTGGGGACTGAAAACAATTAAACAAAAATGACCAGCGAAGAGACCAAACGCGTTCCACTTCCACCTAAGTTTCAACTCTTCTAGAAAAAAATCTACTCAGGTTTCAACTAACGTTGTGCTACCGGTCAACGGTCCGTAGGACCCGGTCGGTTCAGACGAGGTCACCACCGGCGCACCAACGCCTTCCGCGACCAGCCAAGATGCGATACCTTGCGTACTGCTGCTGCTGCTACTAATACACCCTGGACGGCTCTATTCTGTTCCCACCCAAGTACTTGGAGCAGGGGAAAGCTAGAGGAGAGGAGAAGGGAGCAGGCATGGCGTCGGAGATGCTGCTCAGGAGGATCCATTCCATCTGCCGTCTCGCCCCCGGCGACCGCCGGTCGCAGCTGTTCGGACGCGGGGAGGGGCTCCGCCGTCTGGTTCCTACGGCGAGCCATC
This sequence comes from Triticum dicoccoides, assembly GCF_002162155.2. Lineage (NCBI taxonomy): Eukaryota > Viridiplantae > Streptophyta > Magnoliopsida > Poales > Poaceae > Triticum > Triticum dicoccoides. Next base: position 612,409,525 of record NC_041388.1, on the reverse strand, counting down.
CATCGTTCTGCAGCAGCGCGTGTGAGCAAGCCGGCGCGGGCAGCGCAAGCAAGGTTCGCCCTTCTTTACTTTACCCACAGATTTCTCCCAGGAATGGATGAATGCAGGGTCTCTTCCTGCAACTTGCTGATGGGCAAAGCAATGAGTGCCCCTGGACCCATTTCTCCACCAAATCAACATGTTTTTTATTTATTTTATGCATAACGGCTGAAGGTTTTCTTGGTCTGGACGAATAAATGCAAGATTGCCCAGCGTTTTATTTACAGTTTCGAATCGAGCGATGAGGTAGTCATGAAATAAAACCTAACCTGTGCATACTTCTGAAAAAATAAACAGTGGTATTTTTGGAGGATGGTTAGTACCATGTGTATGTTGCTTCTCTTGAAGAGTTCGTCCATTTATCGATGCCTTTTGCTTGTAATGGTGCAGGATCAAGATAACCTCGCTAGGTTTTCAGACCCACAGGTTGCTCACGAGGATCGCCGGTTCGTTCAGTTCTTGGATAGGATGCTGGACGCGACGAGAAATCCCCAGAGTCTTGCGCAGATACGGCGCGAGAAGCTTCCAAATGATCTGAAAATATTGGATGATGAGATATGAGTCAAGTTCTCTTACAGGAATATAATAAGAGTTAACAAGCGTGATTTATGACATGTAAAGTGACCTTGAGATTAACCTGCCAAACTTGAGCATGTGAGATTGTTATTATTCAAGTTCTAATTGTGGACCAAAACACCGGCTGATGAAAATATATTATGCATTTTGAGTTATTTCTCTGCGACTGATTTCGTATCATGTATGAAGTATGAACTATAGAGGAAACAAATATATGGCTGGCCAATTAACTACTATTCCATATTCTGTTCCGAAACATCTGAAGAGCAAATGTGAATTTTCAGCAAGTTATCATTTTCATCAAACGATAATATTTCTTGTCAAGATTTGAACAGACCTATAGAATAACTCCAAGCCATACCACCCAGGGGTCCTCTGTTCTAGATCCAAAGACCTGTGACACGAATTCAAGCATATACGGCGATCAATTCACTGATACAAGACTTGTTTGAAAGGTGTGCACATAGCAGTAGGGAGAAACAATAAAATTACCTAGTGATCAGTTCAAATGATCGACTGACTCAACAGGTCGCTCACATTTCATCGTTAACCTTGTTGTGCTACACAACCTTGTTTCATAAGCATGTCGAGCTGTTGTGAAAATGTTGAATCTCACGTGTTCTTATGGTTTTCACAGGCCTGTCAACCTGCATAACTAGGCTTACGAAATGACCAAAAAACTGTGTAGAGGGCAGAAACACGAAACTCAGAACCAACAGAATTAGATATTCTTTTCACTGGACAAAAATGATTAACTTTAGCACAATCTATACACCAATAGCTTAGATTTATCCATCCGGACAGCACTTTTAGATTTTCTTTTCACGGGACATAACTTTCCAAGAAATTACACCAATAGCTTCTACTCCCTCCGTTCCTAAATATAAGTCTTTTTAGAGATTCTAATATGGACTACATACGGAGCAAAATGAGTGAATTTACACTCTAAAATACGTCTATATTCATCCGTATGTAGTTCATATTCAAATCTCTAAAAAGACTTATATTTAGGAACAGAGGGAGTAGAACATTATGGCACACAAATAGAATAATGCTGTCCAAGTTCAAGACGAAAAGGCCATACAAGTTAGCTTGCAGAACTTACACAGTCCCAAGGAATAAACTGTCAGCATTGAGAGTTTGAGCCGTCAAAGAATTATATGAACTTTGTTGATAAGACCGCGCCTATGTACAGGTGATACATGACCAAGATGGACCTGACACATTCCATGGCCATTTGAATTTCTGTGGAAAAGTAGTGTTAGGAATTAGAACTCGTAGTTAAACAAAAAGGAGAAAATGAGAATAGGCTTTTTCTTACAACTATCATATCTTTGCAAAGGATGATAAAGAAGTTAACCAGAAAACAAACAAAACAAAAGGGGCATGTGTTCTTACTGCATTACGAATTGAGCGTTTAGGGTTCAGCTGATGCACAAGCAAGTCAACTCGCCACTTCTTCACATGGAAACATGGAATCGTACTGCAGTAGAAGCTTTGCTTTGCTCTATGCAACATTTGTACAATAACGAGTTCTCCTTTATCACCATCAGAATATCAGATAACTTCCACTGGGATAAATCACAATCAAATTGTCATTACCTACAGTAAGAAAAGAACATTAGTATACTCTCAATTGCAATTGAGAAGACAAAAGAACTAACTGCATGGGACAGTCTTCCAAATCGCCCAAACTTGCCTTCTACAGCAACATAGAAACAGAACAAAACAGGCAAGCAAATCACTAAACGACTATACCATATTAAAATGGCTTTTTCTGCAACTAACTGTACAGTTTTGGGTTTTAGTCGGCTTTGGTTCTTAGTTCTTCGACTCCTAATACAAAATGACACGCATTTCGGTGCATGTTCTAGAAGAAGAAAATATATATACAAGAACGATTTTTTTTACTAACCTGCAAACTATGTTAAAGGAAAAAATGTAATATGTTGTCACCTCATTAGGAATGACAGTATACTGATCCTGATTCCTGCTGTCTCATTTAGTTTGACATGGATGGATCAGCAATACAGCGGGACCTTGTCCAAATAGTTCATTTTTGTATCATTTTAGTTACAGAAGGTGATAAGAACAAAGAAACGCAATGGTTGAACAAGGGTTTGAACTATGAAAATGCATGGTGAATAAAATAATCTGCAGAGAAATCATTGCTGAACCTGGGTGGTGTTGTCTGGTTGCGTGGTATAACATATGTCTGGCCTGGGAACGTAGCCTTCATGTTTTAATTCTAGAAGAAGGCTCTTCAAAGACATGTAAATATCTTCAGAATCAGGGTGGCTTTTGTCTGCTGCAACAAATAAATGGCTGGTATTATTAACATCTACCCAGCTGTAACCAGGTATCTTCTGAACTTTCTTGTCCTTCATCAATCTTCTCATTTTTGACACACCATCCCACCGTCCAGCAACAGCATTGATATTGGACATGAGCACATAATAACCTGAATTATGAGGATCCAACTTGAATAGTTCTTGAGAAGCAATCTCTGCAAGTTCAACGTTGCGATGCACACGGCAAGCATGGAGAAGAGCACCCCAAATGCCAGCATCCGGCTTGAAAGGCATGTCAGCAATAAATTGCATGGCTTTATCCAACTTCCCAGCCCGGCTATATAAGTCAACCATGCAAGCTAAGTGTTCCACTCGAGGTGCAATCTGATATTCCTCAGTCATGCATTTAAAAAGTCGGAGTCCTTCTTGAACCTGCCCAGCGTGAGCACAAGCAGATATCAAAGCAAGGAATGTTACATGGTCTGCGTTGAATCCTTCCTCTTGCATGCGGCATAATAAACTCACCGACTCTTTAACAAGGCCATGAGCCCCATAGGCAGAGATTATACTATTCCATGACACTTCATTCTTCTCAGGCATGAATTCAAAAACACGAAAAGCCAATTCTAAGTTCCCACATTTGCCATACATATCTATGAGAGCACTCTCAGCAAACACATCTGCTCTTATGGGACCCTTTATAATGATACCATGGATCTCCTTTCCATAATATATAGCTGGTAAGCCTGCACATGCTGATAGGATGGAAGATATGGTCACATTACTGTACTTCACTCCTTCCATACTCATTTGACGAAACAACTCAAGAGCTTCTTCAGGTTCCCCATTCTGTGCAAAGCTTGAAATCATCGAGTTCCATGTCACCTCATCCTTAGCAGACATCTTAGAGAAGATATAATGGCTAAGGTCGAGTCTACCGCATTTCGCATACATGTCCATTAATGCACTCTCCACATAACACCTTCCTTCATATGCATTTTTCAGAACATACCCATGGAGCTCCTGACCAAGCTTCATAGCAGCCATGCAAGCACATGCTGGCAACGTGCTAGCTACCATGACGGCATTTGGTTTGATGCCCACTTCCAAGAGGCACCGAAACATTTTCACTGCCGCTTCGCTCATCCCATTAAGAACATAACCCGAGATCATTGTACTACCAATAACCACATCGATGGTCTTTGTAGCATTAAAGACATTTTGTGCCATCCTCACATCCCTGCACTTGAAATATATGTCCACCAAAGCACTCACCAAGAAGACATCCAAATGCACACAGTTCCTGACAATGTAGCCATGTATCTCCTTCCCCTGCTTGAAACCATTCAAATCGGTCAAAGCTGGTAACAAGCTTGCCAGTGTAACTGAATCAGGCTGAAGACCACTCTTCTGCATGTCACAGAACAATCTCAATGCATCGTCGACAAGCCCGTTCTGAACGCACCCGGATATCATCCCGTTCCAGGTTACCAAATCGTCCCGCGGCATCAGGTCAAACAACCTCCACGCATCATCCAAGCACTGGCATTTGGCGTACATTGACACCAACGTGTTCGCCACGGCGACCTCTGGCTCTAACCCATACTTCACCGCCAGGGTGTGGAGCTGCACCCCTGAGAGCAAGTCAGCCTCCGTGGCGCACACAGACAGAAAGCACGCCAGGGTCGCGAAGTTGGGGTCACAGCGGGACGCCCTCATGGCTCCGAACAGCCCCACCGCGCTGGCCACGTCGCCACCCTTGACGTACCCGTCCATCATCACGTTCCACAGGACGCAGTCCCGCTCGGCCATTCCGTCGAACACCTCGCGCGCGCCCCCCAGGAGGCCGGCGTCCGCGTACATCTTGATGAGCGCGCTCCCGACGTACATGTCGCGGTCGAGCCCGAGCGCCCGCGCGGTGCGGTGCACGAGGCGGCCGAGGGCGAGCGCGCCGAGCGCGGCGCACGACTTGACGACGTAGGGGAGGGTGTGGCCGTCCGGCCGCGGCGCGGACGGGTGCGCCCACATCTTGACGTAGAAGAGCACGGCGAAGCGGTGGTGCCCGGCCATGGTGAGCCCGCGGATGAGCCAGTTCCAGGGGAGCGCCGACGCGGCGGCCGCGCGCGGGAGCGAGGAGAAGACCGCGACCGCGTCCCGGAAGCGCCGCGTCAGGACGTACATGCCGATGAGCCGCGTCTGGAGCGCGCCCGCCGGCCCGTCGGCGGCCGCGAGGAGGCCCGAGGTGACGGCGCGCGCGTGGATTCGGAGGCCCAGCGGGAGGTGCGGCGGGGCGACGCAGCCGCGGAGGAGCGCGAGCAGGCGGTAGGCGCTGGGCGCGGCCGCCGCCGTCGAGGCCGCGGTCGAGAGCGGCGCGCAGAAGCATCGCCGCGCCGGTGGCCTGAGGCGGATGAGGACGCGGCGGCGCATGGCAGCGCCGGCGAGGGCGACGCGAGGAGGGAAACGAAACGAGACGGAAAAGTGCGCTATGGGCTTCAACTCTCACGTGCCGCTCACGTGGTCCTATCGCTCTATTCTATCTCGCGCTAGTCTCTCGTGTGTCTCTCGCCGTACGCCTCCGCCTCTTCCCGCCTGCTTCGCCGGCGGCGAGTGCCCATGGCGACGATGTCCCGCGCCCTCGGCTCGGCGTTCGTGGGGTTCACGCGGACGCCGGCCGTGCCGGCGACGACGCCCTTGCCGTTGCCCTCCTCTCGCGCCTCCTCGGCGCTGCTCCTGCGCTGGCAGCGGAGCCGGGGCGTCGGCGGCGTCGTCGGCAGCGGCGGCGCGCGGCGGTACTCCTCGGGCCGCAACGCGAAGATTAGCATGAGCCTCCGCGCCGGCATCGTCGGCCTGCCCAACGTCGGCAAGTCCACCCTCTTCAACGCCATTGTAAGTCACCAATTGAACACATACAGAACCCGCTGCTTGAAAATTAAAAATGCTCCTGTCCGTGAGAAGGATGTCGTCTTGTCCAGAGCTCGAAGTAGCCGGGGGCAATGAAATTTTCTCCTTCTATTCGTGCACTGGTTTTTCTAGTATATAAAGCGTGCCTGTAGGACTGTAGGGCCAATGTCACTGCATTTGAAGTGTTCGATGTTTTGCCGCTTAGAGATGCTGTCGTCCAAAGGTTGAAATGGTTAATATGTTTGGAACATGAAGAGAGTTTTGATGAATTATTCTTGTTTCTTGTGTTATTCACGCTCACTGCATAATTTATGCTCTTGCAACAATGACTGCTTCATGGAATGGTTTCTATGTTTCTCAATGTGAAATGCAATTGGCATGTATTTATCGCAATAACAAAATGTGAGTTCGTTTCTCAATGCTGTTAGGTTGAAAATGGGAAGGCCCAAGCTGCAAACTTTCCCTTCTGCACCATAAACCCAAACACTGGCGTCGTGGCTATTCCCGATCCTCGCTTGGACGTGCTCTCAAAGTTAAGCAAGTCCAAGCAGACGGTCCCGACATCCATTGAGCTTGTCGACATTGCAGGCCTCGTCAAAGGAGCAAGCAAAGGAGAGGTACCAGCTGTCTTCGTTTTACTCCAAGTGCAGAACACAACATGCCGATGATTGTTTTTCAATAGTTTATATATGAAAATGTTTACCTGGTTGTTGACTTCAGGGACTGGGAAATCAATTTCTTTCAAACATCCGTGAAGTTGATTCTATACTCCAGGTCAGTTTGCTGACTTTTATATGTTTGTGCTCTCAGGCATTTGTCAAGTTTCTGGAAACTCAAACTTTGCATCTTTTTTACTAGCTGCATTCCCATGTTTTCTCAACTGCTGCATGCCATTCTGTTGGTGTCCTCTTATTTTGCAGATTTTGAATCACTATAATTCTCCAATAGATGTTCCTTTATCAGTTCAGTGGTTGTAGTTGTACAATGTTGGAACATCCGATGATTACCCTTTTTTCTGGCACTGTTATTCATTAATGGGACTTGGTCCTTGTTGTGCTGCCTTGCATTTAGTTTGAAAAACATAATAGGCTATTGGTTGTTGAGGTTCTAAGGATGAACTTAGCACCAATCTTTTCTTCATTGGATTTTCAGGTTGTGCGATGTTTTGAAGATGATGATATTGTTCACGTGAATGGAAAAGTTGATCCCAAGTCAGATATTGATGTGATTAACTTAGAACTCATATTTTGTGATCTTGAACAGGTAATATAATGGGCGAGGGATTTAAGTGTGGATTTATTTTTTTGTTTATGTTCATACTTAACCAAGAATTTTGTAAAATACTGCAGATAGAGAAGAGATTGGATAAGCTTAAAAAGAGCAAAACTAAGGATCCACAAGTAAAAGTGAAGGTAAGTAAGATATTCACAAGCTCTACCATTATTTGATAGGTTTTGTTCTTGATTCCAGTTTTCATTACTCAGGAAGGAGCGGAAAGGTCAGGATTAGAAAAAATTCTGGATGCACTTATGGATGGAAAGCCTGCAAGATCTGTTGATTTGCCTGACCATGAGAAAGAAGCTATACAACATCTTTATCTGCTCACTATGAAGCCAGTCATTTATGTTGCTAATGTAACAGAGTCTGATCTTGCCGACCCTGATAAAAATCCCCATGTCCAGGAGGTGGCCAAACTAGCATCAGAGCTGAAATCTGGCATGGTTACAATATCAGCTCAGGTTTGTGATAAGTGATACCATATGCATCGACCTAGGCATTAGACAATTTCACCTGATCTATTATCTATGTAAGCTAATGAAATTGTGAGTGCACCAGGTTGAGGCTGAACTGTCTGAACTACCACTGGAAGAGAGAGTTGAATACCTAAATTCTCTTGATGTTGCCGAAAGTGGGCTAGGCAACTTGGTAAAAGCAACATATAACCTTTTGGGACTAAGAACTTATTTCACTACCGGAGAGCAGGTGAATCTCTTCTGCTGTTAAGACACTTTGTTCTTCAGCTGTTGATCCTAACTTTCAAATCCTTTTTTTTCCTTTTGTCAGGAAACAAAAGCTTGGACCATTATTGCAGGTTTTATTCGCATTCTCACAATTCTGTTACTGTATTTTCAATTACTGTAGGAACTGCCTTCATCTTTTTGCACCATGGGCACAAAATTTTGACTATGTTTTGTCTTGGATGTTATTGTTACAGGCATGACTGCACCTCAAGCAGCCGGAGTTATTCATAGCGACTTCCAGAAAGGCTTCATTAGAGCTGAAACTGTAAGTATCAGGGTACTGTGCTAGTAATGAGATAGTTTCAGGTTCTTTTCATGTACTGTACCATTATTTTCTGGTGTTATTTTAATAATTTCACAACGGTCACATACCATGACTCAGGTATCTTACGATGATTTTGTTGCGGCGGGTACTCTTGGAGCAGCAAGGGAGAAGGGAGTGGTAAAAATATGTGCACTTATATGAATAAATACTAGCTAGTTTTAGAGATGAAGCACATAAGGAAATTTCTTTATTTATTTCCCTCTCTATGACTGCAGATGAGGTTGGAAGGGAAGGAGTATATTGTGCAGGAAGGAGATGTCATGCTCTTCCGATTCAATGTGTGACAACGATACCATGCAAGAAGTTCCAGGCTTTATTCAACTCGAATTTCATACGGACTTACAAGGCAAGACAAAATTTGGGTCGACCATCAGATTTTGTCTTTGAGGCATCAATTGTTCATGTACTCGGCAACATTGCATTTTCAGAGGAAAATACAATCATTTTTGTTTTATGTAACATCTGCGAATACTTAATGGGTCTGCATCATAACTTGGGATCCTTAGTGAGTTTTGTAAATCACTTCAATAAACTCTGCCTGTTATATTATGAGCAATAATATGTAATCCCTTTTTGAAGTAACAAACAGTAGGAGAGTGTCCTACTGCAATATATTAAGACAAAAGTTATCTACAAATCAGTTATAGTATTATGTAATCCCAGGAGTCTATAACTCCAATATACTCCAACATCTGAAGTTCTTAATTACCCCCTAAATGACTTCGGTAATTACTCCAACATCTAAAGTTATTTCTAAGATTGCCTCATTTTATGTTACATGAAAATTGTCATCTGGGCCATTTACATTTTATAACCTTTTCTCATTTATAAAAGGACAACATATGCTAATTATGCAAGCAGAATAGATATTTTGGTAAAGAGAATATGCAATCCATTTTGGAGTACCTCATACTATCCAAGTACTCCCTCCGTATCAAAATGCAAGACGTTTTCTTACACTATGATAAAGAGGAAGTGGAGTATATTCGAAAAGAGATAAATTGGTACAACACACATATGTATATAAGTGATACATGAGAAGTGGGAACACATACACCATAGCAGGAAATATCTTTTGGGCCACGGGCGCGTGGGGCGGGCCTAGGTGAGAAATCACCATGTTTTTCTCTCTGACGCTTAGTTGCTGGCATTGTGAACAGTGGCGGAGACAGGGGGTGCCAGCACGGACCCTGGCCCCCCCTAACAACATGAATTTACTACTAAATTACTGGTGAATAGTGTTGAATTAGAAATTTTTTTTACTCCTAAACATCTATTTTTCTATGAATTGGCCCTCCCCAACCTATTTCAGTGGCACTTGCCCCCCCCCCCCTAATCCAATTTTTCTGCCTCCGCCACTGATTGTGAATGCCTCTTCTCAAGAGTGTGATAATACCACATTGATTTGATATCACAATATAAATATACATCATCACAATCGATAATCCAATCTGCTCCTCATGAACAGTAAATTTCGTGAATAAATAGAAAAATATTCTGTTTTTTTAGCACCAAGGATGCTTGAGTGTGCTAGGAGCATGCAAATTTCCGTGGTCATTTCTCCATGAAATTTTTCATAGCACACTCCGAGCATATTCGGTGCAAAAAAACAAACATACTTTTTTGAAGAAAAAAATCAAATTTACTATTCATGTCGGAGCAATTTAAAACCGTCTCTACTTTTTTAACATAGTACAACACATAGATGTCATATACACACACATACACTCACCCCTAAGAACGCACGCCCTACCCTTATGAGATTTGTCGGGATACTGAACCGGCATAATATCTTATGACGAAGTCACCACAGGCGCCTTCATAGTCGACAGGAATGTCTTCTCCCATTGAACGAACATCACCAAAAGTCTGAAATAAATCTGGTAAAATGCAAGAGTTTAGGACTTGAACCATGGTGGGTTGGCTCCATCACAAGGAACCTAACCATCTTAGTTGGGCTCGGTTCACAAACCATCATTATTAACTTCACAAAGATAGACTTGCAATAAGTGCATAAACTATTATGATTAAGTTGTTTGATCATCAGGGAACATCAGGGGTTTTGTCTTGCAATCATGATGCAAAAACCACCAATAATAGCTTGATCATCCATCATCAACATCAGGTATTTCTAATATACCCTAACCCAAAGCCCACCACAACATGCACATGACCCTCCTCATAAGTAGGGAAAAATAGGGTGATAATGACGAGTGATCACCCTCTCCGTGTAGTGGATGGAATCATAGATCCCAACCTTCATGTTTTGACTCATGATTGAGCTTCAAGATCAGGATGGCATTGTTCTTCGAGCCATGGATCTATAAATTGCGTCCATCGGGCATGAAAGATGAGCTCCCTAGCTAGCAACGATCCTAGGTTGTTGATACCATGAGTAGCGAGCATACTCTTGAGCCTCGAGCTCCTCGGCAAGAAGACCTTTGATCAACGGCTTGAATGACCTTGATGTGACAAGCATGTCAAGTCAACTTCATTGAGTTATAAATAGACCTGTGTTGGCTAATCCTCAATAGCGAAGTGGCCTGGCCGGCACCATCATCTTTTTATGGCCTTTGTCAAAATGGTGCTCTCTAAACCTAGTGGGCCAAAAGGATGTTGGGTATCAATAGCGCGATCGAGATCAGTATCATCTTCTCCAACCTTCACGGCCAAATGCTCCTACTTCAAATGTTATGCAACTATTGGAGACACCATCAATATAGAAGGGTGTCCTAGTGGAAGAGCTATTGTCGCAGAAGAAAAGATAGAAGGGTGTCCTACTGAGTGGGGGGTAATGAGACAACGATGTTCCATAATGCATTATCACCTACCAGCTTAAAGGGGACAAATTTCATAGATGGACAGGAGGAGCCCTATTGTGGCCACGCTGAAAATGAAAGAGCATCGAATGTGGCAATTGCTTGAGGCACTAGTAGAAAGGGGGCAACGGTCTAGGCCGGGTCAGCCCATTAGTCCCGGTTCAGTCCAGAACTGGGACCAATGGGGGCATTGGACCCGGTTCGTGAGCCCAGGGGGCCGGCCGGGCCACGTTGGCCATTGGTCCCGGTTCATCTGGACCTTTTGGTCCCGGTTGGTGGGACGAACCGGGACCAATGGGCCTCGCGCCTGGCCCACCAACATTGGTCCCGGTTGGTGGCTTGAACCGGGACCAAAGGCTCCCCTTTAGTCCCGGTTCATGCCACCAACCGGGACCAATGAGGTGCCTATATATACCCCCTCGCGTAAGAGCAGAGCACACTGCTCTGTTTTTTTTTGGCCGAGGGGGAGAGGGCTTGGTGGTGCTCTAGCTCACCTCCTATGCACAGAAGGTGTTCGATGGAATGCCCGAGCCACACTACTTAAGCTTTCTCCTCTCCAAGCTCGACCTCCAAGCTCCATGTTCCTCAATATTTGTCTAGATTTAGCGGTCCGTCACGCCCCGTCCCCGTCTTCACCGCCATCGATCACCCGCGCCGAGCTCATCGCCAGCACCACCGTGGTGAGCCTCTTATTCTTATCTTCTTTCTGAAAGGAAAAATATTCTTACTTGTATGTTTACATAGATACTTGTATTATTTTCTTACTTTTATTATTGCATCTTATATAGTGCGATGGTTTTTGTATCCGCCCGGTCGGCCCTCGTCTTGTCTATGATTCGGATGTGGTATATATATTATCTTTATAACTATTGGTTCATTTATTGTTTATGAAAATTATGCTGACCAACGTGACATAGATTTTATTTATGTAGGATGTATGTGAATCGGAAATTCCAACCGACCCTATTGTCGAGAGGTTAAATTTAGTTGAAGAAGAAAACAATTTGTTGAAGGAAAAAATAAAAAAAATTGAGGAGGAGAAGATGATATTGGAGTTGCATATTGCGGATGTCGTCGATGATCACAAGATCAAGATGGATGCAATGCGCTTGAAGATTAGAAAGATTAGAAAATATGCCATTCATACCGAGGCTTGGTATCATTATGCCGTTGGATCAATTGTTACCTTGGTTGCGATTACGATCTCATTTGTTTTCGCATTGAAATGTTTTACATAGTTTCGATATATGGTTTAATTAATTAGATGCTCTGGAGAGCTATATGTTGTTAGATGAGAACTATGTATGTACTTTGGTTTTAATGTGATGATGAACTTCTATTAATTTGGACACTTAATTATATATAATGCACGCAGATGAACCGACAATGGATGTACGGTGACAGACACACCTCCGAGTACATTAAGGGCGTGCATGAGTTTCTCGATGCGGCTGAGGCAAACAAGCAGAATGGTTTTATGTGTTGTCCATGCACTGAATGTGGGAATACGAGGTCTTACTCTAACCGGAAAATCCTTCACTCCCACCTGCTTTACAAGGGTTTCATGCCACACTATAATGTTTGGACGAGGCACGAAGAAATAGGGGTTATGATGGAAGACGGCGAAGAAAAAGAGTACGATGACAACTATGTGCCCCCTGAATACGGTGATGCTGCAACGGGGGGAGCTGGTGAAGGTCAAGAGGAACCAGACGATGTGCCCAATGATGCTGCAACGGGTGAAGCTGCTGAAGATTAAGAGGAACCAGACGATGTGCCTGATGATGATGATCTCCCCTGGGTTATTGTTGATGCAAGGACGCAATGCGGAAGTCAAAAGGAGAAGTTGAAGTTCGATTGCATGTTAGAGGATCACAAAAAAGGGTTGTACCCCAATTGCGAAGATGGCAACACAAAGCTCGGTACCGTACTGGAATTGCTGCAGTGGAAGGCAGAGAATGCTGTGGCTGACAAAGGATTTGAGAAGCTACTAAAAATATTGAAGAAGAAGCTTCCAAAGGATAACGAATTGCCCGACAGTACATACGCAGCAAAGAAGGTCGTATGCCCTCTAGGATTGGAGGTGGAGAAGATACATGCATGCCCTAATGACTGCATCCTCTACCGCGGTGCATACAAGGATCTGAACGCATGCCCGGTATGCGGTGCATTGCGGTATAAGATCAGACGAGATGACCCTGGTGATGTTGACGGCGAGCCCCCCAGGAAGAGGGTTCCTGCGAAGGTGATGTGGTATGCTCCTATAATACCACGGTTGAAACGTCTGTTCAGAAACGAAGAGCATGCCAAGTTGATGCGATGGCACAGTGAGGACCAGAAGAAAGACGGGAGTTGAGAGCACCCGCTGACGGGTCTCAGTGGAGAAAAATCGAGAGAAAGTACTGAGATGAGTTTGCAAAGGACCCAAGGAATGTATGGTTTGCTTTAAGCGCGGATGGCATTAATCCTTTCGGGGAGCAGAGCGGCAATCACAGCACCTGGCCCGTGACTCTATGTATGTATAACCTTCCTCCTTGGATGTGCATGAAGCGGAAGTTCATTATGATGCCAGTTCTCATCTAAGGCCCTAAGCAACCCGGCAACGACATTGATGTGTACCTAAGGCCATTAGTTGAAGAACTTTTACAGCTGTGGAATGGAAACGGTGTACGTACGTGGGATGAGCACAGACGGGAGGAATTTAACCTAAAGGCGTTGCTGTTCGTGACCATCAATGATTGGCCCGCTCTCAGTAACCTTTCAGGACAGACAAACAAAGGATACCACGCATGCACGCACTGTTTAGATGACACTGAAAGTATATACTTGGACAAATGCAGGAAGAATGTGTACCTGGGCCATCGTCGATTTCTTCCGACCAACCATTCAATGTCGAAAGAAAGACAAGCATTTCAAAGGCAAGGCAGATCACCGGAAGAAGCCCGCCATGCGTACCGGTGATCACGTACTTGCTATGGTCAATGATTTACACGTAATCTTTGGAAAGGGTCCCGACGGACTAGCTGTTCCGAATGACGCTGAGGGACACGCACCCATGTGGAATAAGAAATCTATATTTTGGGACCTACCCTACTGGAAAGACCTAGAGGTCCGCTCTTCAATCGACATGATGCACGTGACGAAGAACCTTTGTGTGAACCTGCTAGGCTTCTTGGGCGTGTATGGGAAGACAAAAGATACACCTGAGGCACGGGAGGACCTGCAACGTTTGCACGAAAAAGACGGCATGCCTCCGAAGCAGTATAAAGGTCCTGCCAGCTACGCTCTTACGAAAGAAGAGAAAGAAATCTTCTTTGAATGCCTGCTCAGTATGAAGGTCACGACTGGCTTCGCGTCGAATATAAAGGGAATAATAAATATGCCAGAGAAAAAGTTTCAGAACCTAAAGTCTCATGACTGCCACGTGATTATGACGCAACTGCTTCCGGTTGCATTGAGGGGGCTTATACCGGAAAATGTCCGATTAGCCATTGTGAAGCTATGTGCATTCCTCAATGCAATCTCTCAGAAGGTGATCGATCCAGAAATCGTACCAAGGCTAAGGAGTTATGTGGCGCAATGTCTTGTCAGTTTCGAGCTGGTGTTCCCACCATCCTTCTTCAATATCATGACGCACGTCCTAGTTCATCTAGTCGACGAGATTGTCATCCTGGGGCCCGTATTTCTACACAATATGTTCCCCTTTGAGAGGTTCATGGGAGTCCTAAAGAAATATGTCTGTAACCGCGCTAGGCTAGAAGGAAGCATCTCCATGGGCCATCAAACAGAGGATGTTATCGGGTTTTGTGTTGACTTCATTCCTGGCCTTAAGAAGATAGGTCTCCCTAAATCGCGGTATGAGGGGAGACTGACTGGAAAAGGCACTCTTGGAAGTGACTCAATAATATGCAGGGACGGATATTCTTGGTCTCAAGCACACTACACAGTTCTACAGAACTCTACCTTGGTGACCCCGTATGTCGATGAACACAAGAACAGTCTGCGCTCCAAACACCCGGAGCAGTGCGACGACTGGATTACATGTGAACACATCAGGACTTTCAGCAGTTGGTTGGAAACACGTCTCAGAGGTGACAACACTGTTTGTGATGAGCTGTACTTATTGTCCAGGGGACCATCTTTGACTGTATTGACTTACAAAGGATATGAGATAAATGGGAATACATTTTACACGATCGCCCAAGATCAAAAGAGCACCAATCAAAACAGCGGTGTCCGCTTTGATGCAGCAACCAAGAGCGGAAAGGACACATATTATGGTTACATAGTGGACATATGGGAACTTGAGTACGAACATGATTTTAAGGTCCCTTTGTTTAAGTGCAAATGGGTCAATCTGTCAGGCGGCAGGGTACAGCCGTACAGGTAGACCCACAGTACGGAATGACAACAGTGGATCTGAAAAATCTTGGGTACACTGACGAACCGTTCGTCCTAGCCAATGATGTGGCACAGGTTATCTATGTGAAGGACATGTCTACCAAACCGAGAAAAAGAAAAGATAAGGAAGCGAATACATCATACGATGAGCCAAAGCGCCACATAGTTCTTTCAGAAAAAAGGGATATCCTGGGAGTGGAGGGCAAGACAGACATGTCTGAAGATTATGAAAAGTTTCATGAAATTCCTCCCTTCAATGTCAAGGCTGACCCAAGCATCCTGATAAACGATGAAGATTATCCATGGTTATGGCGCAATAAGCAAATGACACAAGCGAAGAAAAAGTGAAGACTTTCTCCCGCAACTATTATGATGATACCATGCCAACTTTGTAACACACGAGTATGCTATGCCAACCTTTTCAGAGTTCATTTGAAAACTATGAATTTAGGTCGAATTTTCTATATAGGTGCATCTATGTTCATTTTTTTAGTAAAGTTAATCACAAACTTGTGATTCACACAAATTTCAAAGAATTCAAATTTTAACTATTCAAATTTGAAAACTAATGGCATTAACAGAAAGTTTATAATTTTTTAAAACTAATGGCACTAACAGAAAGTTTATAATTTTGCTGACCTAAAAGCAAAAAGAATTAAAAAATAAAGCAAAAACAAAAGAAAATAAATAATACAGAAAACAAAACAAAAAAACTAAAAAAAATAAAAATAGCAACAATAAGTATTTTGTTGTAAGTAGAAACAAAATAAAATAAATAAAGCAACAAAGAAAGCAAAAAAACTAAAAAAGTGTTTTCAAATTTGAAAACTAATGGCACTAACAGAAAGTTTATAATTTTTCTAAAACTAAAAGCAAAAATAATTAAAAAATACAGCAAAAAACAAAAGAAACTAAATAATGCAGAAAACAAAACAAAAAACTGGAAAAAATAGGCACTAAAAGAAAAGAAAAAAGAAAAAAAGTGTTTTCAAATTTGAAAACTAATGGCACTAACAGAAAGTTTATAATTTTTGTGACCTAAAAGAAAAAAGAAATCACTAAAAAACTATAAGTATTTTGTTCTAAGTAGAAATGAAAAAAATAAATAGCAAAAAAGAAAAAAATGCCTATAATATTTGTTATGACTAATTAAAATTACCAAATTGAGTATAATGATAAAACACAGTAATATTAAATAGCAGGAAAAAGAATGACTCAAAAATCAATTTTTATAGTAAAGTTATTCATAAACTAGTGATTCACACAAATTTTAAAAAATTCAAATTTAAACTATTCAAATTTTAAAACTAATGGCACTAACAAAAAGTTTATAATTTTTGTGACCTAAAAGAAAAAAATCACTAAAAAGTATAAGTATTTAGTTCTAAGTAGAAATGAAAAAAAATAGTAAAAAAATGCCACCTACTGGGCCACCATGGCCTGAATACGACTAGAAGCCCATCCATGGGCCAGGATTCAGGCCTGCAGAAGGCCCAACAGGCTCATAGGCATAGCGGTATAAGATTAGGCCCAAAGGCCTGCAGTTCTGAGGAGTTCGATGGAGAGGGCGGGGCAGCGCTTATAAACAAGTGCGGCCGCTCCTCAGCTATCGAGGTGGGACTAAACATCCCACCGCACCGTGGCTTTGGCAGGCGCAGATCTTTGGTCCCGGTTGGTGGCACCAACCGGGACTAAAGGGGGCATTGGTCACGGTTCGTGGCACAAACCGTGACCAATGC
>NC_041388.1:612385180-612391913 GCF_002162155.2 Triticum dicoccoides | reverse complement strand
TGTCGCCCTGCCCTTCCGTTGGTCCCCCCCGTTTTATTTAGTTCTATATGTTTATATTTTGTATTTTGCTTTTCTATAAAAATGTATATATGTTTGTATGTTCTCTGTGTATATATGTTCATATATGCAAAAGTTAGATTTAAATATTTAGAAAAGGATTATCTATATATGTTCTCTGATTTAGTACATTTTAGGTTAGTTTCATTTCTAGAAAAGTTTTATATATTTAGGAGAGGAAAAAGGAAAATAAAAAGAGGAAAAAGGAGAAGAAGAGGAGAGGAAGAAAAGGAAGAGGAGAAGAAGAGGAGAGGAAGAAAAGGAAGTGGAGAAGAAGAAAGGAATAGAGGAGAAGAAGAAAAAAAATAGAAATTCTATTTTTTTTCTTCTTCTCCTCTATTCCTTTCTTCTTCTCCTCTTTTTTTTCTTCGATCTTCTCCTCTATTCTTTTCTTCTTCTCCTCTTTTCATTTCTTCTTCGTATTCTTATGTTTTATCGGGTCTGTCGTCGTCAATATACCCCTCCCGATAACTTCAACACGATGGGGGGTCGATATACCCCCTCCCGATAACTTCAACACGAGGGGGGGTCGATATACCCCCTCCCGATAACTTCAACACGAGGGGGGGTTGATATATATACCACCTCCCTATAACTTCAACACGAGTGGGGGTCGATATACCCTAAATAGCAAGTATCGTGGGTGTGAGATACATGTGGCCGTCGGTGTCTCGCGTCGGCCACATGTATCTCACACCCACGATACTTGCTATTTAGGGTTTCCTCTACCACTCGGCGACCCTCGACGACCCTTGTTCCCGATAAAAAAAAGAGGAAGAAGAAGAAAAAAAAGAGGAGAAGAAAGAATAGAGGAGTCTTACTCCTCTATTCTTTCTTCTCCTCTTTTTTTTCTTCTTCCTCTTCTTTTTTTATCCTTGAAGCGTTGTCGAGGCCACTCCAAACCCTAGAGAAGCAGCGTCGAGGCCACTAATTAATATTAGTTCTACGTTTGCCACTAATATATCCATCTGTCATGTTTGAATAATAATTGCCATGTTGTAAATATTTGTAGAAACTATAGACAGCGCCCGAGACGAAGTACAAGAAGAGTTGTTGGGGGACATAATCGCACGAGGAAGTGATGTCGTCTGCTCGTTGTTTCTCAATGACACCGATGGTCTGGAAGCAGCTGGCTATGATTATGATGGCTCCGTTGACCTAATGCCGGTGCAAGAAGGAGACCGTGAGGACGGCTCCGGTGACACAATGCCGGTGCAAGAAGGAGACCGTGATGACGTCTCCGGTGACCGAACCGAGTCTGGTCAGGTATATATATTAGTTAAGCTTCTGCTGACTAGCTAATTGATGCATTCATTGTTTTGGTATGTACACATATTAATTAAGTCTTTGTTCTTTTTTCTAGCCCTCTGGATCGAGCACAACTTCGGTAAAGAGACGAGGCCCGAAGAGAAAGTTGAGCTCGGATGAAAAGTTTGAGATCATAGCAATTGCGCCCGACGGCCAACCGATTGAACCCCTCCGGACAAAGAGCACATTTATTGGTTAGGGACAAGATCCCGATCAGCATCCAACAATGGTTTAAGCCGGCTACAGAAGACCCTGAGGTGTCTTATGTCAATGATATGCAGAAAAATGATCTTTGGACTGAGCTGAAGTCAAATTTCACCCTACCGCCAGAGGATGATCCGGAGAAGCCAGTTAAAGAGCAATTAATCAAGTCTTTTGCTCTTAAGAGGATGGCAGAACTATTCAGGAGGTGGAAGAAAGAGCTGAATAAGTTTGTCGAAAATAAAGAGACACCAGAATTCAAGGGCAGATATGAGAAGATCAGAGATCACTGGCCCGCATTTTTGGCCCACAAGACATCGGAAAAGAGTAAGAAGATGTCGGCGACAAACAAGCAAAATGCTGCGAAGAAGAAGCATCACCATCGCACGGGGTCAGGTGGCTACCTCGCAGCCCGGCCTAAGTGGGCCAAGATTGAGAATGATCTGGTTGATAAAGGGATCGAACCAGAGACAATTAACTGGCCAGACCGTTGCCGGACTTGGTTCTTCGGGGCTGGCGGAACCTTGGACCCTGTATCAGGGAAATGCATTTGGACGGACGAGCAAATGGAAATACCAGTCAAGAGGCTTAAGCACTATATCGAAGCAGCACAGCAAGGGACGTTCGTTCCAGACAGAGAGAACGACGAGCTCACAATGGCCCTCGGGAATCCTGAGCACCCTGGACGGACACGAGGCATGCCAAGCTCCATTCCGTGGAAGGCTGGGTTTCCGGACACAGGCGGTTACAAATGCCACAAGAGGAGGAAGAAAGTGGAGCAGACCCAACTGCAGGCGCTGCACGCTAGGGTACAAGCGATAGAGGAACGAGAGGCAAATCGCAGCAAACGAACTGCCGAAGCTACCCCACCATCTCAGCGGAGAAGCAACATGGCTTCCACCGAGCTGCTTCAGCCAGAGCATGTCTTGACGGCTCCTACCAGCTATCCCGTGGATGCTATCACGGAGTCTCAAAATTGCCACCTTATGACGCAATGGATTAATATGAAGGTCAAGGCGGCTGTTGGCTCTGTTTTTCCTACTGAACCCGGCACAAATTTTCACTGCCGGCCGATTCCAGAAGGATATGCTAGGGTGATGGTGGATGAAATAACGGAGGGATTTGAGGACCTCCAGCTTAACCACCCTACCGGTGAAGGGGAGACTCGGCTGGGTTCTGCTCTGAAGACTCCATGCCTATGGCGGAAGGAGCGCATCAACCTTCCGAACTGGACGCCTTCACCTCCTCCTCCTCCTCCGGCGAGTCAGGGCACTCCGCCTCCTCCACTGCCTCCTCCTCCGGCGAGTGACGATCAAGGCACTCGGTCGGCTCCTTCTCCGGCGCGTGGCGGCACTCCGCCTCCTTCTTCGCCTGCATCGACGCGCCTGAGCAACCAGCCTCCTCCTTCTCCGCCTCGTCAGCAAGGGCGGAAGAGACCTGCCGCCGCTCCGGCTGCTCCGGCACGTCGTAGTCCTTCTCCTCCGCCTCGTAAGCAAGTAAAGAAGACAACCGCTCCGTCTGCTCTGCCGTCGTCTAGCAGTACAGCTAGAGGCGGGAGGACATACAGATTCGGTCCTTCTCTGAAGACTCCAGAGAAGTTACCATATGAGAGGACCCCGGAGGAGAACGCCGAGATCGCGCGAGAAGAAGTGAGGAACTTCTTTGAAGGGGTGAAAGTAAAGAAACATCCACCTCCGGAGGAGAAGGTAGATCCGGTGAAAGCGAAGCGCACTCTGGCTGCCTTGACAAAACCACCCAAGTCTCCGCCGAAAGGAAACTATGAGCGCACTATTGGAAAGGAATTTTGTAACGCCCTCGATGCGGCTATAGCTCCCACGTGTCGAGGCACGACTTAGAGACATAACCGCATTGAAAGCAATGTCGCAAGTTAGGCAATCTTCACAACATCCCATGTAAAATATATAATAAAAGGGGAGATACATAGTTGGCTTACACTCGCCATGTCAATCAAAGTACATAAATAGCATTACAACATTCAAACACTCATGGCCCGACTACGGTGCCAAAATAAAAGATAAACCCAACATGCGACACGGTCCCGATCACCCCAACTGGGCACCACTACTGATCATCAGGGAAAGACATGTAGTATCGACGTGAGTCCTCGTCGAACTCCCACTTGAGCTCAAGCACGTCATATGGAGCGGAAACATCAGGCCCTGCATCTGGTTTGGAAGTAATCTGTGAGCCACAGGGACTCAGCAATCTCGCACCCTCGCGATCAAGATTATTTAAGCTTAATAGGTAAGGCAAGGAAAATATGTGGAGCTGCAGCAAGCGACTAGCATATATGGTGGCTATCCTGTTCACAAAAGAGAGCGAGAAGAGGAGGCAAAGCGCGAGCGAGAAACTAGAGAACAACCTGCGCAAGCATTACTCCAACACCGTGTTCACTTCCCGAACTCCGCCGAGAAGAGACCATCACGGTAACTCACACTGTTGATTCATTTTAATTAATTTAAGGTTCAAGTTATCTACAACCGGACATTAACAAATTCCCATCTGCCCATAACCGCGGGCACGGCTTTCGAAATTTCAAATCCCTGCAGGGGAGTCCCAACTTAGCCCATGACAAGCTCTCACGGTCAACGAAGGAATAGACCTCCTCCCGAGACATTCCGGTCAGATTCGGTATCCCGGTTCTACAAGACACTTCGACAAGTCAAAACTAATCCAGCAACACCGCCCGAATGTGTCGACAAATCCCGATAGGAGCTGCACATATCTCGTTCTCAGGGCACACTCAGATGAGACATCCTATGAGTAAAACCAACCCTCAAGTTGCCCCGAGGTGGCCCCGCAGTCTACTCGGTCGGACCAACACTCAGAGGAGCACTAGCCCGGGGGGGTTTAAATAAGATGACCCTCGGGCTTCGGAAACCCAAGGGAAAAAGAGGCTAGGTGGCAAATGGTAAAACCAAGGTTGGGCATTGCTGGAAAAGCTTTAATCAAGACGAACTATCAAGGGGTTCCCATTATAACCCAACCGCGTAAGGAACGCAAAATCCGGGAACATAACACCGATATGACGGAAACTAGGGCGGCAAGAGTGGAACAAAACACTAGGCGAGAGGCCGACCCTTCCACCCTTTACCAAGTATATAGATGCATTAAGATAACATGGCAATATAATGATATCCCAACAAGTAAATAATGTTCCAACAAGGAACTGTCTCCAATCTTCACCTGCAACTAGCAACGCTATAAGAGGGGCTGAGTAAAGCGGTAACATAGCCAATCAACGGTTTGCTAGGACATGGTGGGTTAGAGGTTTGACATGGAAATTTGGTAGGCATGATAAGCAAGTGGTAGGCATCGTAGCATAGGCATAGCAAAAGAGCGAGCATCTAGCAAAGCAAAGATAGTAGTGATTTCGAGGGTATGATCATCTTGCCTGCAAAGTTGTCAGAGTTGACTGGATCCTCGAAAGCAAACTCAACGGGCTCCTTGTTAGCGAACTCGTCTCCCGGCTCTACCCAAACAAGACAAACAAGTAACAAGGACACAATCAACCACATGCAAACTCAAACAACATGATGCAAAGATGGTATGCTATGCGGGATGCAATATGTGATGCATATGCAAGATTTGACAAGGAATGAATGAACCTGGCATCAACTTGGAAATCCAAGTGTGCCACTGGAAAGATGAGATGAAATCGCTTGAAAACGATATAAAGAACGCCGAAATCGGAGTTACGGTTTGGAAATGGCAAGCGATTCAAATATGGCCACGTTCTGCGATTTACAGTAAGTAGCCATCTAAATGCAACAAGATGAACATGCTATAACACTCAAACATGGCATCAAAATACATGGCAGGGATCCATTCATGATGCTTAACAAAATACTAGCACTGAGCCACGGCCAAAACATCCATTCACAGGTTCAAACAAGCATGGCAAAAATGCATTTGGTAAACAAATCTCAGACTTAGTGAAATTGACACTTGTCTGGAATTTCAGATCAGATATCACTCTTTGGAGCATGAAAACAACATGCTACAGGACCTGAACATGGCAAAGTAAAGCATGGTATGGAGCTACTCAAAGAGCTTAACAAAAGTCCCTTAGTGACCTTGAGCCAAAAGGGATCAGAAAATACATTTGCAAGCATGTGAACATGGCAAAAACATATTCAGTTCTCAGACTTAGTGAAAACTGGAGCATGCTGAAACAGATATCAAGTAGGCATGTTTACGAACTCGATGCACTCGCTACAGAGCAAGTCATGACAATCTAAGCATACACCCATCAAGAATACACAAAATACAAGCTAGACATGGCAAGAACAATAACATAGCATGCACGGATCAACTACAACATCCTCGGCAAAATTGCTAACAAGTAGACAATCTGCCCAGATTCTCGAAATGACAAAAGTAGAGCTCGATTGACTCAAGCTAGGGTGCTCCATAATTGCAAAAAAAGATATGGATGGATAGAGCACTACAAGATTAACAAAACATCCTTACTGTTCATCCTCAAAAGAGGCACGGGTCACTAGGAAACAACAAGAACATATGGCATATTGAGATCCCTGAAATCAGCATTAACGAATGCTCCACTTTGCAAGCTTGTGCTAGTCACCACACACATCAAAAAAATACATGGGTTGCACCTCTGGATAGATGGCAAAACATATAACAAAACTCATGAAGAGCTCAGGGGCATATCATGCACACAATAATCATGGCAAAAATGACAAATATCTAATTGGAGCAGCAGATCTGACAATTATCTCAAATAGCATTCTTCCAACAGCATTTCGAGCATCAAGATGAACTCAAATGAAAATAATGCAATGAGATGAAATGATGTGCTCTCTGAGGCGAACATTTTGATATACTATATGCCCAAAACGGAGCTACGAATGCAAAGTTACGATGCAATGAACAGGAGCAAATTATTAGGGTTTCGGGGCAAAAGTCAACCGAGGCAATTCCAGATCTAGATCCAGCCGGGTACTGTAGCAGCGGCATGGTTCCCGAGGTTGGCCGGACTTGCCGGAGAGGAAGAGCTCGCCGGTGGAGGGGGGGAGGCCGGCGAAGGCACCGCGGCGGCCGCCGCGCTCCCCGGGTGGCGGCGCGGAGCAAGGACGGAGGCGGTGGCGCGCCTCGGCTGGGTAGAGGCGCGGGCCGGAAGGCG